>NW_027041127.1:0-248719 GCF_037179485.1 Ochlerotatus camptorhynchus | reverse complement strand
CAATAACCGAGCCAAGATTTTGCATCATAAAGGCATATTCTTTTAGACCAGCATCGAGTAAAACTTCTTTTTTGGTCAGTAAAGCACGACAATGTCTTCCAGCAAAACCAAATTGCGCATGTCGAGTTGCATTTGCAGCCTTAGCCCAAGATTCTGCAATGCTTGGATAGTTTTTAGCTATGTTGTCGTAGGCACTGTTCATTAGACCCAAAAACAAGTGCAATGATGGCGGTGGACATACATCCAATACTTTCGTGCAGTCATTACCGGAAAATAAAGGTTTGTTTACACAATTGAAGAAGTTTCTAGCTTCCTTCTCCTTTCCACCTGATGCCATCCAACGTTCTGCAAATTGCTTTATCGACCCAAGCGTTCGTGGTTCACCTGTGGCAGTACCTAAATCTGCACTAAGCTTCAAAATCTTTCGGTTATGGCGGAAGGAAGCCAAGATCATTTGGTTTCAACGGCTATACGGAAGAAATTATCAAAAGATCAACCAGTTGCAAGCATTTCAAATCAAAGGGGAAAACCTAGTCGTATTAAGGTTATCAATACAAAAGAGAAGGAAAACACGGTGCCAATTTCTCATGAGGATGTGTTTAATTGGAAAGCTGACCTGGATCTTAGCACGCGCAAGGTATGATGTACGGAAATTAATACTAGATACTTGTTAACCTATGTTGTTTCCTTGAACACTTTGTTCTGTAGACGCTGAAGCTGGCACGTAACATTCGTGTCAAAAACCGTAAGGCAATTCAACCTGGGTTGAAATCTGCACTTCAGAACCGAATGAGTGAGCTTGAAGATTTCTTCAAGGTAACGACTATATAGAACAGACAATCGAAGCAATTCACCACGATTTTGCCAAAACATGGATGAATTATAAAGTTCCTGAAAGCCACAACAACTATCAACGAAATCTGCTTAAGGCAGTCATCGCATACAACAGTAGCCATATTTGAGACCAATCTAGGAATGAAGCTTTCCTAACAATTATGAACTGAATTAAACTTTGTTCGCAGCACCAGTATAAATAATTTCCATCAATTTACAAAATGAAATCAAATATTCAATATAATAAACAATCAAAAATTAAATACGTGTATTTTTTTTTTATGATTATCTTCATTAAAAGCGCTGCTATTTTGTTAGAAAACTTCCCTTGTCATAGAGTATCACTATATTTGTCTAGCTCTACGAATGCAAAAATGGTACAACTGTGCAAGTACTAAAACCACAAAGTTGAGAGTAGACGTCAAGTTTCGGGTGTGACGTAAATGAAAACAAAAATAATAAAAGCAAATGAAAAATAACTGCTCTAAGCATCGTCGCCCGCTGGTCGCCATAGCAGGTTGAACTCCAGACGAAGCTAGAACCACACTACCTTTCATACTGGCGACAACACTCTGATGAGACAATGAAACCCTACCCCAAACTCCTCCCCTGATCCTATCCTTCAACAATGTACCCCTCTAACCTCGAGTAAGCCGCGAGTATTCGGCCAACTCCTACTAGACACAGATATGAGTGAATTTTGTTTAAAACAATGAATAATGAATTATTGGCTCCGTAAAGCTAACACCATTGAGCCTTCCAAATAAACGAACTGGATAAAAACAAAAAAACTGTTCTAAGATACATATGAATGTACAAACTTTAACTTTTTAACATATGCCTAAATTACAAACTGTATTGCGTCTCCATGAAATGCATAGAAACGGTAAAAAAATATCAAAAATTTCAAATCAAGTTTATTCAATTTTCCCCCGATAGAATATTTTAAAACCTACCGATTTTTAAATTTAAGCACCCAAACTAACTTTTGGTGAAGAAAAACCCGAGGTACATGAAAGTTGATTAATCCGCCACTTAGGACACGGCGTGCTCCGCTGTATATGTGTGATATGTTGTGTGGATGGACGAATGTGCTGTGTTTGAGAAATTGGATGGAAGGAACCCAAAACGAGCACCTACATCCACTCTTATAAAAGCGCCCAAGAAAGTCCGACCCCAGAAACGGCTGTGCTTTTTGCCATCCCCCTAAACGGTATTAGGAAGGGTCCGGTAACCAAACATTATGGTCCTTCGAGCCGGATTATCCGGAAAACCGTACTAAGGACACTGCCTACGTTGGCCATAGATCACAGCGAGACAATTAATTATCTACTAACCACCATTGCACTCCTGGATTGCAAAAAATATCGCTTACGGCCGATATGAGCTACACCATCAAACAAACCAAAGGACAACGGACGTGTGAGTACCAAAAACCTCTGCATTCGGCACTGGATTTGCACTGGACACTACAACTGGATCATCTACCAATCTACACACGCCTTCACGGATTTTGAAGCACTTAACCATGGCAAACTGCTTGCGAAATACTCATGCCGATCCATCAATATGGATATTTTTGGAATCGGGGTGAAGTCTAAAGATCGAAAATAAATACGCCAGTTTGAAATCCAAGATGGCGGCTTCCATGAGAAAAAGTGTGAAATGCTGTCAAATACCCATCAATAAAGCTCGATTCAAAGTAAATCTGGACGCACGGTTAAATACACCACCGTGCCCCTGGTGGTTGGAACAAAAAACGTTTGACAGGCATTTGTTGATGTTTCATTGACGAAGAAATTTGTGAAATTTTTCTCGATTGATCGATGCATCCCAAAATTACGGATCATGGAACTTGAGAAAAGAAAATTAATTGTACACAAACATCTAGAGAACCCTTCGTGGTCTGCCTCAAAAATAGCAAAAGTGTTAAAATTCCCATAGTCAACGGTGAGTCTTGTAGTCAAACGTTAGATACAAGGATACTCTGAGTGTGGATAGAGCACAGCGCATCTATCATAAAAGTGGCTATAGGGACAAATAGCTGAGGAGCAAGGTATTGAGGTGGGTGAAAAGCAACCCAGGTGTCTCCATACGTGATTTGGCAAAGAAATACGATTCCAACTTTTCCACCGTGCGTAACATCCTTTCAAGAGAAGGACATAAGTCTTTTTGTGCCAGTAAACATCCGAATCGCTCCCTGAAACAAAATTTAGTGGCCAAAAAGCGAGCACGATTACTATACTAACGAGTTTTGACGAAATTTGATGGCTGTATTTTAAAGGATGACGAAACATATGTCAAAATGGACTATAAACAAATCCCCGGAAACTGGTCGTGGGAATGTCCCTTCCAGGTGTATATTTGTTTTTGTTGATAAATTTGTTCGGATACTAATGATTTGGCAAGGAATCTGCAGTTGTGGCCTTAAAACCAAGGTTTTCATCACATCTCACACAATGACGTCGAAGGTTTAAGGCAGAGATTAATCCTCCGAATTGCCATGAGTTCAGACCGATCGAAAAATATTGGGCCTTTGTCAAGTGAAAACTTCGAGGATGCGGTAAAGAAGTGACAAATACACAACAAATGCATTTAAAGTGGAATAAGTTCGCCGGGACAGTGTCACCAGCGACTGTGCAGATCATGATGGCATCGATCACAAGTAAAGTGCGACAGTTCGTTCGAAACAGTGAAATGTAATAACTTGTTATATATCGTTTGAAAGCTGAATAAATACCCTTTTGTTTGACGTTTTGATAAACCATGTATGTTGTTTAATTCTTGAGTTATGATCACTTGAATGCGTCCAAATTTACTTCGAATCGGGCTTATAAAGGGTGTCCACGATGAAATTGCCACACACAAAATTGATTCGCAAAATTTGAGTTTTCATCCGATTGCCATCAAATTTTCAGGGATTGAGAAATAACTATTAAACTTCATTTTACCATTTTACTCGTATTTTATTTACAGTCCATACGTAAATGCCCGCACCTTGGCCTTAACCCCGGCCATAAGATTCTGCACAACCTGTGAATCAACCGTTTTTTGCATGTAAACCCATACTTTCTTCAGTTCCTCGACTGTCTTCACTACCTTAGGTCGTTTAAGAAGGTGCTGCTTCATAATCGCCCAGTACTTCTCGATGGGGCGGAGCTCCGGAGTGTTGGGAGGGTTGAACATTTTCGGCACGAAATTGACCTTATTGTCCGCATACCACTTCAGCACGTCCTTGGAGTAGTGGCATGAGGCCAAATCCGGCCAGAAGATTGTTGGGACGTTGTGGGCCTTCAGGAGAGGAAGCAGCCACTTCTGGAGGCACTCTTTTATGTACACCTGTCCGTTCATCGTGTCCTGGGTCACGAAAGGTGCACTCCGCTTCCCGCACGTGCAGATGGCTTGCCAAACCAGGAATTTCTTCGCAAATTTGGACATCTTCTGAGTGCGGACATGCTCCGGAACGCTGAACTTATCCTTGGTCGTGAAAAACAGGTTGCCGGGGATCTGTTTGAAGTCGGCCTTCACATATGTTTCGTCGTCCATGATGCAGCATTCAACTTTCGTCAGCATGTTGAGGTACAACTTCCTGGCACGGGTTTTGGCGGACTTGTTCTGCTTCTCGTCGCGATTAGAGGCCTTTTGTACCTTGAACGTTCGAAGCCCAGCCTTAGTATTGGCCTTCTGGACAAAACTTCGGCTTAGGTGCAGCTTCTTAGCCACATCCCTAACGGAGGCGTTCGGATTTCGGTTGAAGGCCCCAACTACGCGGTTGTGATTTTTGGTGTTGTACGGAATACTTTTTCCTTCACTTCTGGGCTTCCGATCGGTGGTCAACCGTTCCTCGAACCGCTTAATCACTCGCGAAACCGTGGAATTCGCGATTCCCAACGTTTTAGCGATGGAACGATGCGAGAGATCCTTGTTCTCGTGATGAATGCGCAAGATTTTATCACGCACGAGCTGTTCTTTCGACTCCATTTCCGCGAGTTTTGATCACAGGACTTTAAAACTTGCAGGATGTAAATAATGCACTATGAACTAAATCCACCCAAATTTTCATTAAGTTCTACCCAACGGTTAAAAAGTTAGAGCAATTTCATAGTGTGGCAATTTCATCGTGGACACCCTTTAGGTTATTTGGAATCGGCTTGTCGTCTAGAAACCGGAAATCGATGACCGACTCTATTTTGAAATCCAAGATGATGGCTTCCAGTTTAAGAAAAAGTGTGAAATACTGTCAAATACCCATTAATATGGGGTATTTTTGGAATCAGGATGACGTCTAGAGAATGGAAATCGATATCCGACGCTATTTTGAAATCCATGATTACGGTTTCCGGTTCAAGAAAAAGTGGTAAATCTTTCTTTGGCTTCCAATTTGAGGAAAAGTGTCAAATACCCTAAAATATAGGTATTTTCAAAACGAGGATGACACGTACATGCCGAAAATCGATGTCAGACGCCATATTGAATTCTATGATGGTGATTGATGAAACTTCTGGTTTCATAAAAAGTGGGAAATACTGCCAAATACCCATCCATATGGGTATTTTAGAAGCCCCAGTAACGTCTAGAAGACATAAACTGATGCTTGACGTCATTTTAATAGCTAATATGGTGGCTTTTATTCAGAAAAAGTGTGAAATACTGTTAAATACCGATCAATGTGAGTATTTTTGGAATCAGGCTGACATCTAGAAGCCGGAAATCGATGTCCGACGCCATCTTGAATTCAAGATGGTGGAATCCTATTTCAGAAGAAGTGTCACATACAGTGTTGGGAAAATATCAAAAAATCAAATCTCATCAACGCCCAAGATCACGCTTGATTTTCGTAGACAAAAATCAACAAGCAAACAACTGCGGTTGATTTTGCAAGCTGTGATATCGCAGCTCGGAATATCAAGCTAACAAAACTCACCAACTGCAAATCTCACCAAACTATGGTGAGATTGAGTTTAATGATTTTTGCATTCCACCCGAATGCAACAAAAACTTCCATAACGGCTTGCAGCAGTCCCTTCGCGTTTGTCATCGGTGAAGATTAAAAAGAGATAGCAAACTATGCTTTATCTTTCTAAGAAAACGATGTGCAATGGAATCATTTTTGTGTCGAGTCAACTCTCAGCTTTATTTTTGCACGTTGTGAATAGTCTCGCAATATCAAAGGAGCTTATAAAATCAATATCAAGCATGATATTTTGTTCCAATATCGCGCGTGATATTGCGAGCGCATGAGAGCGGAAAAATATCAATTGATTTCTGATTTTGCCAACACTGGTCACATACCGTACAAATGGTGTCCAATACCGATTTCAGCATCTAAGCGTCGTCTATGTTCTGAAAATACCCCGATCTTAGGGTATTTTACACTTTTTGTGAAACCCGATGGCAGCCATATAGGATTCCAAAATCGCGTCGATTTTCATTCTATAGCCGTCATCCCGATTCCAAAAATGTCCATGTTGGCGAACCGGATAATTGGCTCCTTCGACTGGGTTAATCGTCAACACTCGACCTCTTTGAATCGGGTTCATGGCAGTAATCCATATGTTTTTGATGGGGAATTCTTCCGTAAAATCATTACACTAGCGGCTTAATTAGAAACACTCTACTTAACTGAAAACACTTAGTACATAAACTACATTTATTGTCTTAAACTAACAATGGACACTGGCTATATTGACGGGCGCTAACAATCGGAGGATGCGAACTAAACCTATTTGCTCCTAAAATACCACTGGTCATCCACAGATCGATGATCGATGATGTTCGGGGCCAGCCGTTGGGACAGGGAGAATGAGATCTCTCTCTTACTACTGGCTCAACTCCCACGAGCCTATTCACCACAGCGTTTAGAATACGCAGTGACTCTTACACTCTCCTATACAGCCTGGCATCTCACTCCGTATCGGCTACTCTTATTGTAGGTAGACACGAAGGGTTGTTGTATATCATTTAAGGCTTCTTACCAGTTTCTGCTGTGACTTGTCTACTGGATGGATGATCGGCAGAACAATAGGAAGCGGTCGCAGGGTTGTAGTTTAAAGCGGACGAAGATGTCACTCCTCAACAAATGGGTATTTGACAGTTTATCACACTTTTTCTTAACCTGGAAGCCACCATCTTCGATTTCAAAATGGAGTCGGTCATTGATTTCCGGTTTCTAGACGACAAGCCGATTCCAAATAACCTATTGTAAGTTATTTGAGACTTGTCCTGAGCCCAGTGGTCGCCAGAATAGCCTCATTAATTTCATTATTGCTTAATATAAAATATAATTTTATTACTACATATAATTTGGATTCCATCCCTATCGGCAACCGATATTGTGCGCGACGTGAATTGAAGTGATGGAAGCAGTTTTCGAGTGATTCATTGCGTCAATTGAAACAAGTCTTTGCTTCAAATGAAATGAACTGATGCACTTGACGAACGAAACAAGCGATAGTCAAGGCATGTTTGACAGGAGGAACGTTCATCGTGACTCGATTACAAGTAACACAATGACTTACACGCAGGGATGGGTAAGTCTTTTGGAACTTTTTCGTTAGTTTTTAGTATAGAATACTTACGTTAAATCCAATTAAATTTTTAAATAACCCATCTTAAAAAAGGTTATTTAGTAATGTTAATCTCCCTATTAAAATTCAAAATATCCACATTGTACTCTTGGGCATATCCTTTCATATTGCTCCCAATCTCCGACACCCACAGCGGAAAAAAAAATTTAATCGAATAGCTGGAAAAATCTTCACGATTAATCGTTTATCGAAAAATTTGACTTTTAGACATCCCTAGAAAATAGTGTTGTACCCATGTTTTTTGCGGTCCTTCAAAAATGTCGAACAGCAGAATTGCAACCAGCAAATGTAACCCAAGAACCAAAAGCGGTGCGATGCTAGTTTGCATTTGCTATGACGACGACTGAATTAAGGGACTTAGAAGCAGAAGGGTGAAAGTCAATTCTCTTCATCGATTCCCTCTTTTGATGACAATAGCTTCACTAACCTATGTCGCACTATATCTGATGTGCTGTTCTATCATACAGAACAACTGACGTAATGTGTTTGCCGTGGAGTTATTAACGAAACAGAAAGTCAATGAAAAGAACCGATCAAAATCACTTGCTTCCTAGTTTGGCTACAAGATTACAACTTTGTGTGGTCGTTGGGGGCGTGTGGTTCTGAATATGGCGATGAGTGTGCAAAATGTTACGCAATTGCATCCCCCCTATTCGCACACGGCCGAAGATCAGAGGCGAATGCCACTTCGACTTGTTTCGTCTACTCACTACTCTCTGACGACTGTGCTGGGGAAGCAGCATATGCATGTAGGTAATTGGTGGATTTGTTAGTTAATTCGACGCTTTTGGACAATGTTTGACATTTACCACCTTTTCAGAAGGTTTTTTGTTAAAAATCAACGGTCGGTAGCATTGCCATCGATGCGTAGATATATTTCTGATCGATTGGTGATAAAATTATTGAAATTGGTTCAGGGGCAGCAGGGTTGAAAATTCTCTGGGAAGAATCACCCGGGTGCGAGAGATATCATTCTCTGGGGTGAATCTCTGCTTTTCTCCTCGGAGATTTATCCTGGCACCACTGGAGAAATTGTTAGACACAGCACGAGAGAGTGAGAGAGTTGACTGTTCACTGTTTGTCTGTTTATACACTCACTTCCGTGAGAAAGGAGGCACTGCAAAGGTGTTATTGTTTCTCCAAAGATTCCGGGAGAGTTTTACGTGAGTGAGTGAAAACATCAATGTATACAGCCTTCTCACAGGCATATTCGACGTGGCTGTTGAAGTTTAGCCGATCATCGATCATCATTCCCAGGTATTTCAACACGCTTTGAGGTTATGGCGTACCCCTGACGGTGATATCTGCCCGCTGTACCGCTTTACAGTTACTGGCCAATAGCACTTCCGTTTTGTGGTGGGCTATCTGCAGCTTCGCTCCTTGCATCCAGTTACCAATCATGTCGATCGCCTCGGTCGCCAATGATGTTCAATAATGTCTAATGCTTGATACCCTTTCGACTAATGCTTCCATTTTCTTGCCGTTTTTTGGCTACCAAGCAGTCAAGAAACAGCTGATGGCTCATCCCGGTAATTTCTGGAAATCGAGAAATACTTTTATTCAATGGAAAAATAGGTCCATTAAAACGCTAATTTTTGAACTTCCTGAAATTTCTTTATTCGTCCCTTTGAAATAAACTTTCCCTAGGAATTTCCGTCCACTTTACCCTGCAAGTTATTTTCCGATTCTTTCCGGAAAGCTATCTCGACTTCCCTAGGAAACTTCTTCTGGTTTCGCTCGAAAGGTTCTTCCGGCTTCTCCCGTCAGTTTTTAATCATCCTCGGAACTTCAGGAATACTTCCAATTCGAACTTTTGAATAGGTTCCAATAAATTGAAGACAGTTTCATCATCTTCTGTTCAAATTCGAGAACCCGGGAAACTCAGGAAAGCCCAGAGAACTCCAATGAACTTAAGCAAACTGAAATATTTTGGAAACTTCACAAGTCCAAAGGACTTCAAAGAAGTTTAATGGTTTTCAGGATAGTTCCGTTTGTTTCAGGATAATTGAAATAACTTTAGGGATGCTCTGAAAACATCAGGACATGTAAATTCAAGAAAATTTCTGAACCTTTAAATGAATTCCAAGAAACTCAGAGAATTTCCAAAAATTTTAGTAAAGTTTGAAAATTTTGGAAACGTAAGAGATGTTACATGAACATTAGAAAATTGTGAGAACATTTTAAGGGAAGTTCTGCGTTTTTTACCGGCAGTTTCGAGGACTTAAAAAATAAAATAGAGGGGATCAGAGAACTTTGATGTTGATGTTCATTAATTAAAAAAAAATTGAAAGCGCTGAAGAAGATCAAGGGCCTTTTAAAGAAGATAAGAGATTTTCCGGTAGTTTCATAATAATCAGGGAAGTCTCGAGTACCTCGAGGATGATCAGAGAACTAAAAACAGCCCCATTAAATTTAGGAAAATTGCAAGAACTTTCAAGGAGTTCCGAGGAATTAAAGGATATTCCGATGAGCAATTCAGGAATGTTCCGAAAACTTCAGGGACATTGTGGGGGTTTCAGGGATGTTTTATAATTATCAGGAAAATTGCTCGATCAATAGAGTATGTGAGGAACTTTAGGGAATATTGTGTATTTTCCCATCTTTTCCTTGAAGTATATTTCGACTGTTCCGTAAGCCCTCTGATGTCCGAATTTTTCCAGAAGTTTCTTCCAATCTACCTTAGGAAGTTTCTCCCAGTATCTCCTGGAAGTTTCTTCTGCTTCTCCATTCTTCAGACACTAAAGCTACCTTCAAGTTATATGGAATAAAATATTCCAATGAACTTAAACGCAAAGGATGGCATTATTTAAGGATGCTATTAAGGATCATTCCCTAGGACCCATTTGACAATTCCTGGAACGTGGAATTGATGCCATCAATATTTTAAGCTGAGGATCCGAAGGTCAAAAAATAATTGGGCGTTAACGGATTAGCCTGCAACAGATTTTTTTTGAAAAAAATATGCTCAATAAGTTGATTCTTAAATGGTTTGCCCATTGACGGAATTGCTCCACTTTCGCCTACATACCATATAACCAATACCAATACCAAGAGGATCAATTCCCGAACGAATCCTGCACCCCATTATTCCCCATACGATAAGCTGCTTCTCAACAAATTGAATTTGCAGTACCCAAGAATTTTAGGCCACCAGCAGTCGAAAGGAATCCAACCGTCCGGACCGAAACGAATCATCCATCCTTCATCCCAGAGTAAACTTCGTCCGGCACAAGTAAGTAAATTCTGCTCCCAAGGAGTATCCCGCACTAAATCCATTACCGAAATCCTCGAGGGTGGCAACAAATTCACAAAAGTTTAACTCGATAACAATAAATGGAACAATTTCATTATGCAAATGTACGGATATTTGTGTGTGAGAAGCTCCACACAAGCTCCCGACTCCCAAACTCCCAAACGAAGGAAGCAAATAGCTTCTTTTATGTCTCCATATTCGACGGAAAGGAGGAAAGCTGTGAACTATAGCTGAATAACTGAAGATATGCAGCGTGCTATCCGAGGACAGAAAATTCATTTTTCTCCGCAGAACATCAGCGTCGGATGGGGCCTCCCTTAGCTCAGTCGGTGAAGGCGCAGCTACAAAGCAAGACCATGCTGGAGGTGATTGGGTTCGATTCCCGGTCCGGTCTAGGAATTTTTCGGGTTGGAAAATTTCTCGACTTCCCTGGGCATAGAAGTATGATTGGACTTGCCACACAATTATACCAATGCAAAAATGGTACAGGCATCGAAAGCCCTCAATTAATAACTGTGGAAGTGCATCTAGAACACTAAGTTGAGAGCACGCAATAAGCTAATATGCGATATGCAATAAGCTTGAAATGCGAAGAAGAAAAAGAAGACATCAGCGTCGGAGGAAAAAAAAATCCGACCAAGACTCTATCAGCATTCGAGCACATCACACATTACGTATACGTACGTCCTTCTATCTACGGCTAAAGAAGTCCCACTTGTGGGAATACACAATCCCGGCTGCATCCGTCGGATCTTTTTCCGGAACCTGAAGGCGGTGGGCGGTGTAGTGGGAGATACTTTTATCATCGCACTCATAGTCTCATATCGTCATCGTCGTCGTTACCGTCGTCACTGAAAGTCTCAATGGCCATTTTCCGGGCTCCGGGAGGGTGATGCTCGTCGCGTTGATTGATGTGAGCCGGTTGGGGACGGGACGAGGGTTAGGAGAGGTGGGAATAGTCCGAAATTGAATCAAATTTGCTCATGATTTGGATAGACAGAATAAATCTCACATTCTGCTGCTCTAGAAAGGGGATCATTCATTTGAGCATTTTGTCAAAGTTTTTTGATGGTGAAAAAAAAATGGTGCGAGAAAGGTGAAACGGTGAAGATGCATGAGCTAATTAGGGACTGATTTAATTAATATTGAAATAATAACTTGATTTGTCTGTTGGTTGAAGCAAGGTGTTTGAGTAGTTTTTAGTTATGTGATCTATCATTTTTCGGTTGAAAAAATTCTGCGAAATGCTTTCTCGCATGAAAGTTATATGAATTTCGAATGCATATAATCAGTTTTTTGAGTTTTAAATCAAAACTTTTTTTCAGTGCAGTGTATCTAACTCTCAAGCACAATATTCCATTTGGTTACTGTTGCTTTTCGTTTCTGATGTGATAGCAAAGTGGAAGGCTTATTAATAACTAGTTTATTATGAGCATCTTAGTTCAACGTTTACCGCCCAAAAAGCATGTACGTTTTGATGTTTCCATAAATACTGAAAAAACATATCAAAAACCTTTAAAAATCAATATGATCCTCAACATTACAAACATTTGGACTTAGAAATAGCAAAAATCGAACCTTCGGTTTTGTTCAGAGTTCATCTCTTTTTCATGATGATATAGGAAAAATGTGTTTGCACGGAATTTTTTTTCAAGAAAAATTCGATCTTGTCAGATTTGCATGAAACTTTGCACAACTGTTTGTTAAATGCAATGATTCACATTTTTGCCAGAAATTCGGCCGTTTTGGATATTGTAAAATTTTGCAACATGGTGCCGGTGGTGTAATGGTAAGCGTGATTGCCCCTCACCACAAAAGGCCTGGATTCAATCCCAGTAACATAGATGCTGTCAGACTCTTGTTTTTAACTATTTATCCATAAATTTCATCCTAACTTCTTCTATATATTCATCGTCTTCTTTCTTCATGACTTCCATATATCTTCTTTACATTATTTTCCATTTTCTTCGTAGCCGTTCCAATCCATTGCAGCTCCACTTCGTTTCGTCTGCATCCTCTTCATCATCTTCTCGTAATCTCTTCACTACATCCTTCTTCGTTAGCTTGCTTTTCTCTAATTTCTTCTTTCATATTCACACCTTCTTTGTAGATTTCTTGCTTCTCCCTTTTCTTCGCCTTATCTGAATCCGTGTTTCCTTCACTGTGCTTTCCGCTCGTTCATTCTTCTTTCCATCTCCGATATTTCTACCTCTTCACCTTCCTGTATCCTCTTCACATTTTCTGATTTTTCTTTATCCGATCCATCTTCTTTGGTTTCTTCTTCATCATCTCTTCGATTCCTGGTTTTCTTTAGAATCTTCTCGTTCTTGTCTTTTGTCACATGTGTCTGGGTTTATGACAGTTGTGACACACAACCTTCTTTTCACCACCAGCACGCAGAATGGACTCCCCACGATGACATTTTTCAGCACGCTTCTGTGCTTCATCCAGCAATTTACGTTTCACCAGTTGCATGGTGAGCTCCTCGTCGGAACGGCTTTCCAACGCAGTAGTGTCGTTGTACTCAGCTTTTTCAGGTACGAGACACGAGTGGACATCGTCGTCTTCTGGTGATGCTTCTTCAACTCGTTCCAGGTCTCCATGGCGGTCTTGCAGTTCCGGATCAGCGGGTGCTGGCTGTCGTCTACGAGCAAAACGATGGTGGCCCGTGCTTTGGCATATCCTTCTTTCCACGTGTTCGTTGGAGGTTCAGGGGCGGCCTCCGTAACGTGCTTCCAGAGATTTTCTCTTACCAACAACATTTCCACCTTGAATTGCCGACATTCGTATCCGCCACTTTTTAGCTTTTCCAGATCGAACTTGCTTCCGTCCATACCGGGAACGTGAAAAAATCTTGATTATACGGTGGAAAAAACTTTCGCCTGAACAGCTTCTTGAATTTTCTTCACAAAGGCCCATAACCTTTGGGAAATTTGCCGTAGGTCAGACCGAAGAATGAAATGAACTTGTTTCATCGACGGTCAAGAACAAAATAAATCTTTTATTGAAACCAATTAAACACGCTCTTAGCAACTAATTCATGGCTTGCTGGAGTCTTTAGTCGCTTTATCTTCAACAACAGCTCCCCGTGTTCTGCTGCATTTACCGTATGCGTGATAATGTTTGCACCATTGAGCAATGTCAAAATTAAAAAAAAATCTCAAAAATTTCGTTTTTGAGTTTTTTATTTATCCAAAGGCGGATGTTTCTCAGAGTCTTAAACTATGTTACTCATCGATCGAGTTTCCACTTGCTGCAATTACGGCCTCCACACGCTTCCGGAATGCACGGCAGTTTCTAATAATGTAGTCTGGATCCATTTCTCTCCAGGTACGGGTCAATGCTTGTCTGAGGCTTGCTGTACTCGGGTGGCGTTTAGAACAGGCCTTGGCCTTCATGACGCGCCATATTGAGTAATCCAGCGGATTGAGATCGGGACTGGATGGTGGCCACATATCCTTCGCCCAGAACGGAAGATGTTCCTGCAACCACTTCTATGTGGGGTTCGAGGTGTGGCACGGAGCCCCATCATGTTGAAATACAACATTTGACTTCGGACCGTACTGTTCTTTTATCCACGGAAGAACATACTTACTTAAAATCCCGATGTAGACCTCCGTGTTGACCTAGTCGCCTTCTGAAATGAACACCGGGTCCATTTTTTCCATCGGAAGCCACCAATCCAAACACCATAACGCTAGCAGGATACTTGGTCAGATACACGTTCTTGTGCTCGTCGGCCACGTCTTTTGCCGGAAGAGAACTAATATACCGGTAGGTTCTGGAATTTGATACGGGATCGACGGTAAACATGCTCTCGTCGGTGAACAGGATTACCGGATTTTTTCGCTTAAGGCAGTTCAAGATTTTCTTGCATCGTTCGACTCGTAGCTCCCGGATGCGGTTGGTAGTCATGTGAGTTTTTTCCGTGCCCTCGACTTCGCCCCGCAATATTCCTTTACGATCTTCCGTGCCGTAAAGTCACTGATCCCGTGTTCCTTTGTCATTTTCCTTGAACGCACTGGATTCACCCGAATCTTCCTTTTGATAGCAACGATAACCCTCGGAACCCGAGCTGACCTCGGACGACCTGTGGCCATTTTCGCGGATAGTTGTCCTTTCTTTTTTCGGTCTAAAAACCCTTTTGACGGTCCACCGGAACACTCCCACGGCAATTGAAATGTCTTTTTGCGACATATGCGCGTGGGACAAATCACGAATACGCTGCCACTTCGTCATGGTGCAACTGACAAACTAAGTAAATCATTTTCTTTTATACTTATAGCCTACTACGGTATGAACTATAGGTAACGTGCATGCAAAGAAAACCAAGGCATTGTATGCACAGGTGAAACGGGAACATTATTTGTACGATGGTGCAAACATTATCACGCATACGGTAGGTTCTTCAAGAACTGCGATTGAACGGGTGAGCAGGTCGCTCCGAATATGGCCACGTCGGTTACCATTATCTTGATAGGCAGCTCCGGAGAATCCCGCCACAAAAACAGTAGAGCACTGCAGTCGATATTGCGGATAAGAATCTGGAGGAACATCTCCATGGTATCAGCTGATTTTGCTACTTCGCGCTCACGAAACTGAAATAGAACAGCCAACAGTGAAGTCAGAAGGTCCAGGCCTTTTAGTGAAATGCCCTCGACTTTAGCCGCCGCATCCCAGATGAGATATGTTAATGTTTATTTACTGTTGGCTTATAGGGCCTGCCTGCTCCAACTCCTTGACTTTTACGCTGGCATGAGGACCATGATCGGCCACTCCTAACATGCTTCCTACCGGGACCGGCAACGCGGGGAAGTAGGTACATGACTAGGAGTTATTGGACGAGATGCTTAACCCTCCGTTACTCGCACTGTTGTACTTTGTACAACACACATGAGTTTTCCATTGCCATTTTGTTGTTGAGTTACCAATCGATCTGAAACCAACGAGTATTCCTCAAAAAACTCGTTTTGATCTAAACAAGCTAAACTTTGATTTCAGTAAACACCTAAAAAAATGCGGATAATAGGGAAAATGTATATGGAAACCGCGTAAACTGTGGCCATACTACGTGGGATTTGACTTCATTGATTACAACATGGAATATATCGAGATCCTGACCAGATAGAAAGTTACTGTCTCCGACAAAGCTGACGGACAGTAGTTCAGAATTTTCTCACTACGTAGCTCTAGTATAAGTGTGAAATTTTCGCATGTGATATATCTCGAGATCCTGACCAGATAGAAAGTAAATGTATTCGACAAAGTTATTCAGGAAGTCAAGATCTTTTTGTTGAGTTACAATAGTTCAGAATTTTCTCACTATGCGGTGCTAGTATACGTGCCTTTCTCGTATATTCAATAGCTCGAGATCTTGATCAGCTAGAAATTTTCTGTCTTGGGTAAAGATGTTTAGGGGGTCAAGACTTTTTGGCTGGTAAACATTAGTTAAGAATTTTCTCAACACGTGGTGTTAGTATACATGTACACTTTTCGCATATGCTATATCTCGAGATCCTGATCAGATAGAAAGTTACTGTCTGCGACAAAGTTGTTCAGGAGGTCAAGGTCTCTTAGCTGGTGGACAGTAGTTCAGAATTTTCTCACTTCATAGTGCAAGTATACATTGACCAGATAGAAAATTATTGTCGTCGGCAAAGTTGTTCAGGATATCACACAATTTTTGCTCGTTGACAGTTGTTCAAAATTTTGTCACTACGAAGCGCTAGTCAAATGTGAAATTCTCGCCTGTGATATATCTCGAGATCCTGACCAGATAGAAGGTTACTGTCTTGAACAAAGTTGTTCAGGAGGTTAAAGCCTAGAGTTTGTGAGAAAATTCTGAACTACTGTTCACCAGCCAAAAGACCTTGACCTCCTGAACAACTTTGTTGTAGACAGTAACTTTCTATCTGATCAGGATCTCGAGATATAGCATATGCGAGAAGTGTACATGTATACTAACGCCACGTGGTGAGAAAATTCTTAACTACTGTTTACCAGCCAAAAAGTCTTTGACCTTCTGAACAACTTTGTCCAAGACAGTAGCTTTCTATCTGGTCAGGATCTCGAAACAAGCCACATGCGTGAATTTCACGTGTATTCTAGCGCTACGTAGTGAGAAAATTTTGAACTACTGTCCACTAGCGAAATCTATCTGATCAGATACTGGAGATATTTTACGTGTGAGAATTTTGCGTGTATACTAATGCCACGTAATGTGAAAATTCTGAACTATTGTGCACCAAACAATAAGCATTGACCTCATGAACAACTTTTTCGAAGATAGTAATTTTCTACCTGTTCAGAATCTCGAGCTTAGCATACGTGAGAATTGTACACGTTTACTAGCGCCTTGTGGTGAGAAAATTTTGGGCTATTGTCCACCAGCCAAAAAGTCTTGACCCTCTGAACAAGTTTGCCGAAGACAGTAACTCGAGCTATTGTATATGCGAGAATTGCATGTGTATACTAGCACCAAGTAGTGAAAAAATTTTGAACTAAGATCTTGACTTTCTGAAAAACTTTGCCAAAGACATTTACTCTCTATCTGGTCAGGATCTAGTGATGTATCACATGTATACGAGCACTACATAGTGAGAAAAAACTGAACTACTGTAAACCAGCAAAAAGGCTATGATCTCCTGAACAGCTTTACCTAAGACAGTAACTTTCTATTTGGTCGGGATCTCGAGATATTTTATATGAGAATTTCACGTGTATACTAGCGCCGCGTATTGAGAAAATTTTGAATTATTGTGCACCAAGAAATAGGTTTTGATCTCATCAACAATTTTGTCGACGACAGTAACTTTTTATCTGGTCATGATCTCGAGATATATCACATGCGATAATTTCACATGTATTCTAGCGCTACATAGTGAGAAAATTATGGACTACTCTCCTGCAGCAAAAAGGTTATGATCTCTAGAACAATTTTGTCCAAGACAGTAACTTTCTATTTGTGACCAATTAAGTCAGATCCCACGTAGCACGGACACCGTTTACGCGGTTTCCATTTACATTTTCTCTATTTTCCGCATTTTTTGGGGTTAACTGTGATAAAAGATTAGCTTTTTTTAGTTAAACACAAATTTTTTTTTAAGAAATACCCGTTGGTTTCATATCGATTGGTAGCTCGGCTGCAAAATGACAATGGAAAACTTACACTGTTGTACAAAGTACAACACGCGAGTACTCGTGTTACAAAAGTTGGCGCGAGTAACGGAGGGTTAATGATCACTTATTGCGGTCTAATCCAAACTTGCACACTCAGATTTTTTGCCGAGATGGGCACCACCGAGCAGCTCGGCATTTTATTTTGCAGGAAATTCAACAAAACATATATTTTTTAGCTGACATTTCGGCAAATTCCCGTTTGTTAGCTGAATCTCGGCAATTTTTTCACTGAGATCCAGCAAAATAAAATGCCGAGCTGCTCGGTGGTGCCCATCTCGGCGAAAAAATCTAAGTGTGTGCATTTTTTTCCTTGATTTGTTTTCCCTCGATCTTGTTTTCCGTGCTGAGCACCAATTCTACCGACGCCAGGGAAGCAACTCCCACACCTGGACCCTACCTATCGACCCATCAACTCATGAACCGAGGACCAACGGCTTTACTTCCCTTCCGAAGGAAGGCGTGATCAGATATGTTATGCCTCAGAACATTCCGGTGGCGCCGACTGGGATTGAACCCAGGCCTGCTGGGGTGGGGCAGGAAACCTGCATTTAGATGCAGCTTAAACAGTTTATTAGATTAATCGAACTTGTCGATTACCTCGCATCTCCATTATCTGGTAGTAAACCCAACTGGGAAATGTAAGTTTCATTTACAGATTTACATGAAAGTATGCAGAATTTGCAATATGTATTTTGCGACAGGAACAGATTCTAAAATGTGGTCGCCGGAAGGTCTTTGAAAGAATGTTTTAATCTTTATGTTAGCTTATTTTTTGAACAAAGTTTGTTTCCCCAAATGCATTACGCCTAGAAAATCGCCTCGTGAAGGTTTTATACAAAAATAAATAATCTTTAAAAACTTGCTTGTACGCTGCAAGAACTGCCATTGCATTTGTTGTATGAAACATATGTAGAAATATGATGTAATAAATCCAACCTTGCATTGGATGTAAGAGAAATTTGCTTAACGATAACTGCTTTTACAAGTAATGCATCGACTCCGCTCAGTTTCAGTATTCCAGTCACTAAATCCCGAAGCAATTGATATCTCCCTACTCTGGATTTATGGACCCTTCCTTTATTTTTCGCCTCCATACAAAAACATCTGGTGAACCAGATTAAAGTCTACAACACTCTCGCCACAGTAACAACAAATCCAAAAAGTGGAAAAACACACCATTGACGGCAGTAAATTTGAACCCAATCGGTTTTTTGTTTCGGCCTGGGTAAATCAATTCCGACTGAAATCCTAGCTCCCAGCCCAACATATCCAACACACACACTTTTACAACCCCTGCTACCGAACAAAATGAACATCCACGACTACGTTGAACGACCAGATAGTTTTAGTGATCGCAGAACGGAAAACTTAAATCGTTAGATTTCGATTTCTCTACACTGGCACTGTGCGGTTGCAGAGTGTGGTTCAATTTGATGAAGACGAAATGGGAAAGCCAACGACGGCATGTACCGGTACTTCCTATCAGTATTGTAGTGAGAGGGAAGGAGCAAGTACCTATGCTGAATGCTGAAAATAAATTCCAAAAAAAAAGTTCCGAAAAGAAAACAGTCGAATAAGCGGTTTCTCACTGGAAGTCGCTTCTCGGTTTGTTCGAATAAAGAGATTTTTGGATGGATTTAACATTTGGATAGGGTGATCATTGGATCGAGTTGAATTTATCGAGATTCAAAACATGATTCTCTTGGATCTTAACGGTATATCGAAGTGCCATCAAAGCTTAGGTGAAAATTATCATTACTAAATTCATAATCCGACGAGTGAATTCTTATGTTTGTAATTTTCCACATCAAACTGGCAACCCGGTCAACACGGCCGGATTGGGTAGCGCATTTTTCGGATTTTTCCTCGGTCTATCTTTCGCTGTTTTACTCGCCTAGGTAACCCGCTGCTAGAATTACAACACACAGAGGAGCACAGAGAAGCAGCAGCAGCAGCAGCAGCAGAGACACGCGGCTCGGTTGGCTTGTCGGAACTTTGCACTTTGGTTTCCGCTGTCTTCGTGGGGGGAGGGGAGAGGGTGGTGGCCGGAGCCGAATCAAAATGTAATAAAATCAAATCATTTGAGCATGTAGACACAATCCCAACTTTGTCGAGCGGCTTCGAGGAACAGCGACCTGGCGGACCAGCACTGACTGGTGTGGTATTCCAGGGAACGAAGTGTAGAACTCTTTTTCTGGAGGGGGTGGGAAATGGTGATAGTGGTTGAAATAGTTTTTGCCAGATTTCTTTTTTGTCGGTTTTTCGGTCTCTGTCTGTGTGAAGCAAAGCGTAGGATAAAGTTGGGAAAATAGTGTGGCCATCGGAAAGAGTAGTTCAACTTTAATTGCCGTCCTTGGGGGGGTGGCAAACGGGTCAAGTAGGGTGGTGGGATGCAGGAAATGTATCGCCGGGTGTCGACGCTATCTGTGGCAGCTTCGGGAAGTCGTTTAAGTCAGTAAAAGGTTCAAGGTTTTGTTTTGTTGTAATGAAATGGTCGGGGAAATGCAAGTGGGAGTTTAAATTCTATGCACGGATTGATAAGCAAGCTGTTGTTGGAGAAATTAAACCCGTGAGGATGGAAACTCGTTGGATCGGTTTAGCCACGGACGATACAACTTTACATAATCCAATGCAAATTTTCGTGTTTAGCAATAGAGCTGCTAGTGGAAGCGATAATTGAAGTTGATTGGAATAAATTACGCTCATTGACCATGATGAATCAATTGAGTTTTCATGACGGTCCTTTTATTGATATAATACGACAGTTTCAAGCTATTTGTATGCTGAATAATCATCACTTTAAAAAATTCTACAAGCATGAATGCCATCGTTTGATGGAACGCACGCTTACTGAAAATGGAAATGTATTTTTTTATTTTCGGGGAACGTTTGCACCTCGAATACCAGAGTACAATAGCCATTTATTGCGTTCGGGAGTTTCGAGTGTAGTGGTCGAAATTCCATCCTTGTACGTGATTAACTTCCATATATTCACAATTCACAATATCACAAATTACGCTACATGGAAACAATGACAGTTAATAAATTAACATGGAACAGATAAAATGTGCCAATAGACTGATGCAAAATTTGAAATTTTCGCTCCACAGTGTTCAAACGGTTTCAAATCGGGTCCTGATTAGCCTCCGAAAGTTTAAACTCATTTGATAAGAAACTCACTTGGCACAAACCATTTGAAGTTTATATGGAAATTACTATGGGAAAACAAAACTTTTTGTTCATTGTCTTCTAGCCTTTTTACATATTGTACTGTTAAAAAATTCCATTGCATTCTTGTGGGAATTTTTATCAGCTACAACTTTGCAGGAAATCGTTTTTCAGTTATTAATTGTTTAAGAGATTGATAATCTTATGGCAATATTAAGCAACTGTATTGTGGGCAACACTGTATTCTGCAGTGTGACATAGTAGCCATGATTTGTGTCCTGTATTCTACGCGCCATAAACGCCAATGTTGCCTGCTGAACAGTTGATCGAGCATAATCATAAGACATCAGTGACTTGAGTCCTTGATAATTTTTGTTCCTTAGATTTGATCGAAAAGTGGTCATGAACAAAGTTGTAGGTGAGAAAATTTTCAATAAGCTCAGCTATCATTTTCTAAAGTAGAGTGAACTGGTGAATTTTGAGATGGATATGAACCGAAATTATGGTTTCTCCATAGTAATTCCCATATAAACTTCAAATGGTTTGTGCCAAGTCTGTTTCTCACTAAATGAGTTCAAATTTTGGAAGGCTAATCAGGGCCCAATTTGGAACTGTTTGAGCACTGTGGAGGGGAAATTTCAAATTTTGCATCAGTCTAATGTGCCAGTCCTCCTGGACTCTGTCGTGGTCTTCCGCGCACTGAAGCGGGTTCGTCAGCTCGAACGCCTCGTAGGCCCAATCGTTCGTTGAGATGCTGCGATGATAGAAGAGAAGATACGTACACTCTCGGTATGTGGTGATGAAATGTGAGGTGGGTTTGGACGGTTTGCCATAATTGTCAGGATCTTCCTCTACCTTGGTCCCAAACATCCTCACCCACCCTGAAATTTCATGAAATCCTGATAATAAATAGATAAACTCCTCTTCGGAAGGATAGGATTGGAATAAGGATAAAATCTGGGTTCTAGGAGGTTGCCTTGATGCTCATTCCATCGTTTTATCAATGATTCTCTGTTTGATTCATCCGAGTGGTTTGATGATAAATGATCGAATCACACGATCCATGATCCATGGTGGCTGGTGAAATAGGTTTTCGAACATGACCAGGATTACATTGCTATCGATCATCGATACTTTGGATATTGTGACGATTCTCGATGTATCACATACTGCATTATGCACAGTGCCGTAGTACGTATAGAACTAATTCCGAAGCGATAGTGTAGGTGTTGGAGAGGAAGCTTTGATTAGGGTAATATTCTGACCGTCCGGGCTTTTACTGAACATATAGGGGAAATGCAGGTAATGTCGGCCTAAGTGTCCCTAATTTGGGCCCATACATACATTCAGCAATCGACTAAATTTTAAATAGCAACCAAAAATATCCATTAGTAACGTCCCAATAACGCGCTCATCTACACCAAACCGGGGGATGTAAGATTCGCTTACAATTAAAGGGTGTCCACGATGAAATTGCCACACACAAAATTGATTCGCAAAATTCGAGTTTTCATCCGATTGCCATCAAATTTTCAGGGATTGAGAAATAACTATTTAAATTCATTTTACCATTTTACTCGTATTTTATTTACAGTCCATACGCAAATGCCCGCACCTTGGCCTTAACCCCGGCCATAAGATTCTGCACAACCTGTGAATCAACCGTTTTTTGCATGTAAACCCATACTTTCTTCCGTTCCTCGACTGTCTTCACTACCTTAGGTCGTTTAAGAAGGTGCTGCTTCATAATCGCCCAGTACTTCTCGATGGGGCGGAGCTCCGGAGTGTTGGGAGGGTTGAACATTTTCGGCACGAAATTGACCTTATTGTCCGCATACCACTTCAGCACGTCCTTGGAGTAGTGGCATGAGGCCAAATCCGGCCAGAAGATTGTTGGGACGTTGTGGGCCTTCAGGAGAGGAAGCAGCCGCTTCTGGAGGCACTCTTTTATGTACACCTGTCCGTTCATCGTGTCCTGGGTCACGAAAGGTGCACTCCGCTTCCCGCACGTGCAGATGGCTTGCCAAACCAGGAATTTCTTCGCAAATTTGGACATCTTCTGAGTGCGGACATGCTCCGGAACGCTGAACTTATCCTTGGCCGTGAAAAACAGGTTGCCGGGGATCTGTTTGAAGTCGGCCTTCACATATGTTTCGTCGTCCATGATGCAGCATTCAACTTTCGTCAGCATGTTGAGGTACAACTTCCTGGCACGGGTTTTGGCGGACTTGTTCTGCTTCTCGTCGCGATTAGGGGCCTTTTGTACCTTGAACGTTCGAAGCCAAGCCTTAGTTTTGGCCTTCTGGACAAAACTTCGGCTTAGGTGCAGCTTCTTAGCCACATCCCTAACGGAGGCGTTCGGATTTCGGTTGAAGGCCCCAACTACGCGGTTGTGATTTTTGGTGTTGTACGGAATACTTTTTCCTTCACTTCTGGGCTTCCGATCGGTGGTCAACCGTTCCTCGAACCGCTTAATCACTCGCGATACCGTGGAATTCGCGATTCCCAACGTTTTAGCGATGGAACGATGCGAGAGATCCTTGTTCTCGTGATGAATGCGCAAGATTTTATCACGCACGAGCTGTTCTTTCGACTCCATTTCCGCGAGTTTTGATCACAGGACTTTAAAACTTGCAGGATGTAAATAATGCACTATGAACTAAATCCCCCCAAATTTTCATTAAATTCTACCCAACCGTTAAAAAGTTAGAGCAATTTCATAGTGTGGCAATTTCATCGTGGACACCCTTTATGTGGGATTCATCATCAGAGGATGTTAGTGGAGACCGCATGAACCGAGGATGCGATATACCTAGCTGCGGTCCAATGCAAGAAAATTGGAGACCGAAAAATTTAGAGTGTATTAGTGAGGTAAATTAGTTATGTCGAAAAAAATAGGAATCCGATTGCCGACTGGACTCGAACCAAGAACGCTTCGATTATCAGACCTGTGCTTTCTCCACTGCTCTCTCCATGCTCCTGAATATGGATAGCCTAAAAGCAAACATGAAGCGCTCATTTTCTCGCATACTTGACTGCGTATGTTTTTTTCTGCTGGAGAGATTCGAGGCAAGTGTGTGCGTCGTTCTACAATGTTCTACAATATGCGTCGTTCTACAAGCTTACTGGTATAGTCGAAAGCGTACATAGAACACGAAATGAAAAAGACAAAAAACCATTACATCGCCTGTAAGGTCAACTTCTAACATTTGCTGCGATGTTCATGAACAGAGGATGATAGGAAACGCAACTAAGATTCATTGTAATAGATGTGTTTGTGCAATGTCATTTACATGTACAACTACCCTATCCACTGTAGCTACTATACAAAGAAATATAGAAAACAATACAGTATCTCGAATACCTCCGCCATGGCAGGACGGTCAAGCAAACTGTGTGTTTTATTTATTTCCATCTCCGTACCTATCACAACGATCATAAACACACAACGTAGGGATCCCGCCCGTGCGCGATCAAGATGTTTGGTTTGCGTGTAGGTAAAATTGATAAATGGCAGAGTTTTAGCGATGGGCCCAATCTTAGAACCAGGGGCCAACATTAGAGACATTTCCCCTACTTGTGTACTACTAAGTCGATTGATTTATGTGTGAGTAATTTGGTGATTCCGGATGTTAGATGCATCTACACGAATGTATGATACTCATACCATTTTCGAATACGAGTTGGTCTACTCCAAACTACAGATGTCCAATGTTGAAACAGCATCCGCCTATTGATATTGTTTCCTTTTTTGACTTTAAATGATCTATGTTTCTTGAGTTTGTGTGGTTTACATGTTTAACTTATCAAGTGATACATATCTAGATAAACATTTCAAAAGGTTTAATCTGCATTGATCGATTCTCTTCATCGAATTTCTCTTTCGTCAATAACTCAGCTGCAAAACCTTTCCCTGTTATATTTGACGTTTTGGACGCTAGATAAGAACCTCCCCTATCAAACTATCCTGCTCGGGC
The DNA here is from genome assembly GCF_037179485.1 of Ochlerotatus camptorhynchus. NCBI lineage: Eukaryota > Metazoa > Arthropoda > Insecta > Diptera > Culicidae > Ochlerotatus > Ochlerotatus camptorhynchus. The sequence goes on along the minus strand of NW_027041127.1, from coordinate 223,721 downwards.
AGGAACGAATATCTCAATACCTTAAATTGGTATGGATGAGCCTGACATAAGAGGTAAAATACCAAAAAATAATACAAAAAAAAATGTTCCCACAATACCATTCCAATACGAAATTATGATAATGCAATACCAAAACAATATAACCCAGGTATTCTTTTGGTATCCAAATATCATTTTTTGGTATTTACAAAGTATTTTCCATGTAATTTTTTGGTATTATTCTTTGGTATTTTATCTCTTATGTCAGGCTGGTCAATTCCAAATTTTGGTATCAGTATGACATGCACGCCGATCGCATTTGCTTTCTCCTGTGGGGTGATTAAAAGCCGATCGTCATCATTTTCGACTTTGAGAGGTGGAACGGGTTTGGGATGAGTTTTCAGGACCTTGGCTACCTTCCATAATGGTCTGGAGCGGTCGTCTAGATTCTGGACAACACGCCCGATACTTAGTACAAGTGATGGCGGTTAGGTCGTTCTTGAATTGGACTCCTAGTCCGTTGCTTGCGGTACACTGGCGTGGGCAGTAAACAGTGATAAACCGGACGTTGGCAGTTGGTGATTCCACACTAACGGCCTCGATGATAGAAGTGCGGATGTGGGGTAGAGTGCAGAACTTGATTCCCTTTCTGACGATTACCGCTACACCACCACCCCTTGGAGCTGATGCGATCAAGCCGGATAATAGTTGTGGTCAGGCAACCAGAAGCTGTCACAGGACTTTAGGTGGGTCACGGTTAGAAGACCCACGTCGATGCTGTGCTTGCGGAGGAAGTCGGCAAGCTCAATCTGTTTAGCTCTTACATAGCTCCAGGTAGCGATGGTTAGCGGTTTAGACATCACCGCCTGATTTCGGATGCGCTTGAAATCCTCGCGTTTAGGGCACTGCATGTCGGATCCTTGGTGAGCACCACCACAGTTGGCACATTTGGACGCCATAGATTCATCCGCAGCCAGCGAATCCAAACACATAAAACAACCAACGATACAGACAAAACGGTTGCTACGACTACCATGACAAACTCGCTCTATAACATAGCTCGATCCGAGTGGTAAAAGGATAATGATATATTGCTTGCCTGCTTTGTTGCAATATACACGGATGAGGACATAGCTTGATATGAATCGAGAAAAGACATAACAAAAAAATTCCCATTAACACACGTGTATCATCTTCGGCTCTACTTCGTGAAGCAGTTTGCCAACAATTAGCTCGTTTCCTTCTACCGCCCCGAGTGAGTTATGTCGCACGGGTTGCTTGTCATGAAAAAGATTATATCATTATTGCTTTGCACTTCTGACATAGCGAATAATCGTTGATCGCTTGTCATTTTGTCATTTGGAGATATTTTTGATTCCTTGTCCGCAGCACATTCGAAGGTGGCGTGGTTTTGAGTCACATCGCGATGACCGCCACGATGTGGCTCCCAGCGGACGATGCTGGCATTGTTGGAGCGGATGGCAATCCGGATACGCCTTCACATTTTCCACCTTGGTGCCGACTCTGCCCAACTTGAATTCGGCTTTGACGCCAAGTGACGCCAGATCCGCGATGAGCTCGTTAAGATGGGCTGCGTCACCGAAATCACCGTTCGTTACAGAGGCATCGGACTGGCCCTGATTTTTCTTCCTCTTCTTGCTGCGTTTTTCCATCACAGCTGGCTGGATATGCCCATCCATGGGCCTGTTGGATGTACACTGTACAAAACCACCGTCCTCTGTTCGAATGAAACCACAGATCATTCAAATCGAAACATCGAAATCGCCTTTCCGAATGATAGCTGCAACCGGATGACGGTTGTTTTGAAATCAGATGATTTTCCTCTCGATCTCGAATACAGGATGAACATTGTTTTGAAAAGGGATATGGCCTTCAGTTGGAATGCGTAATGCTCTCTGCAGAATGGTAGTCATCTTAAATTAAAATTATTTTGGTATTGGCTCAGCCCCTTAACACAAATCATTCAAAACGATGATGTAAATAATTTTATCGAATGTCATTTGTTGCTCTTAGCAGACAAACGAGGTGAAAGCATAGCCATCGCTATCAGAGGTGGTACGAGCATTGGTAAAGCGTGGAAATTGTAAATTGTCTATTTCGTGGTGGAGGAAGTTTCCTCTACCAAACAAAAAGGAATTTTTGCATCCATAATGGCTGTTCATGGCTTTTTAATATGGAAATGTAAACAATCGAATTAATAATCTAATCTAAAGCATTAGCAAGTCATCCTATCCTTAAATTGTTGTCCTCTGAGCCCTGTATATTTTACAGCCAATTTTCAAATAAATATCATCCTTTATTTGGAGGACATTTATATGGATGCTCATCAGGTGATGACGAATTCAACCATAAGGAAATCACCCGAATTTCAACAGCATATTGTTAAAGGGCTCAAGCAATACAATAATCAGTCGAAGTATTGTGGATGTTTTCGTTCAGTGTAGGTACACCCGAGCTTCCTTCGCCGGGCTTCGCGAGCGATGCTTCCCCATTTCGGGGCACGCACACACAAAAAAAAGGTGAAAGATAGAGCGCGAATACTATCGGCACGAACTTTTCGAACAACTTGAGAGAGCGAGCTAACGCCGAACTGAACTGCTTGACGATCAAGCAGAGAATGACCGGTATTGTTTGCTTCATCCATTGTTGTTTTTGTTGGATGTTCTGCCTCTCACCCACCAGCCCTTCCCTTGGCTAGTTTTTACACCTTGCTGTTGGTGGGTGGGTTAAATTTCATGCTTTAAAGTGGAGTGTTGGAGACGCTAGGTTTATGGCCGGCGTAGCTGGCTCATGCCGCGATAGACTGGTTCCATGGGCAGGCAATGGGGATTGCTAAACTTTCCCTCTCTGATGAACCACTGCATGAGAGAACCAAAGATCTAGTTTGGCAGTGATAGTATTACACTTGTTACTCCTTTGTTTGAGAGCCGCGTTGTAGTACGCTTACGTATAGGCACTGACGTTGGGTGCGATACTGGCGGGTTTTTTTTTCCGCAAATCACTCTTATTTTATTTATTTTTACGCAGATAGATTTATTTCAGAAAGTGCCCAACAGTGCTTTTTCTATTTGCGTGACAAGCTTTCATTGTTGTTTTCATTGACGTATTACTCAGGGAACAATGTTTAACACCATTTTTGTACATGGTTTTATAACTAATCTTATATGTGCTTCATTTTGATTTGGGATAAGTGTTTGAACTATGGCAACTAGTTGTAGAATAAATCTTCCTATTTAGTATATTTTTGAATTACCGGCAATGTCGATAGTGAAAGCCATATTCGATCACGCGCTTACGAATAAGTGAGGTTTTGGAAAGGATGTGTTAAATATGTTGATATGCAAATTTTCAAAAATCAATTCATGAAATTTACAGGACAGCAAGATCGTAATTGAATAATTTATTGAAAGACAAGTGGTACACCTCAATTGAAACATTGCGTTGCGTTTTAAAACAGTATTTTCTCTAATGAAACTTGACATGTCATACATCTAACATAGTAGTTGTAGCAGTGTCACACGATCAAACAACACTTTCTTTGCCAATAGTGTGGTCAGCAGAGCTAAATACGGATCAAAACTAACATAACTCTCCCTCATTTTAATTTAATTATTTTCCGTGATTTGATGATCTGTCCGTTTACCTTCCAACTTTTGCTATTACCACTATTACTCTGACTATCCCCTACTTGAAACAGTATTCCTCCCTATGCGGCATCTTAAGCAGGGTTCACTTGATCCCTGTGATTATTATACTGTGATGCCAAATCTTTACCTAGAGGTAGAGCTACCCTTGTGCAGCATGGACAGTGATGTTTCACTGGATCCTGGCCCTATGACCCTCTTCTGTGATTGGAAATGAAAATGAAAACGGTTCCAGCTTTGAAGATCGGGGTGATCGAGGCTAATTTCCACGCTTCGGGAAAAGTATTTTCACTGAGTGACCTAAAAATATTTCGTTCTGCATTCAAAGTGTTTTTATAGTACTTCATACGCGAAGTTAGCGATTTTCAGAGTTGGTTGGAAATGCTAACATGAAGCTTTAGTGTGATAATTTATTAGCTAGAGAATGATCTTTTTTTAGAGGAGAGTAGGTGGATAGTTCCGTTAGAGTACGGCAGTATGAAAATTGAATAGAAGTTGAAAATGAGCGAAGGGCCATTAATGCACAGTTTTTAAAGATAGACGCACATCTTTTGCCTAACCCGTACGATGTACGCGGAGACTTGAAGTATGTCTCCAAGTCTACAGGCAAAAAATGTGCGTCCCTCTTTTGCTCATAAACTGACTGTGGCTGTGGAATAGTTCTAGCGACGTTTTCATCACTACCTAAAGCCCCACGTTGCGAGAGCATTTCCAGTCGATGGTGTGTTATAATGCAATTCTTCTTTACCCAACTATTGTGTTGCTCCTCTCGTCATGACCAACGTGACCATCTTAGAGAGAAAGCAGTAATGTGGTTGTTGCGTGCTGTAACATCATCAGCATTGTTGACGGCTACTCCCGCCTTGAGTTGTTACATTCAAAGTGTTTTTATGTTACTTGTTCTGGCTCACTAGAGGTGGACAGTTCAGATTGTATGCAGGACAGGTCCTTACACTAACTGTCAGGAGAGAATGTCAGCGATGTTGTACTGTGCACATTCTCGAAGAATTCGGCAAAAAGATTAGCTAGCTCATGTGGTGAATCTGCTGAAGAATTCTTATTAGTTATCTTGGCAGGAATACGATTGGATTGCTTACGGATACGTATAAAGGACCAAAAGGATGGCAGATTTTGCTTCGCGGTCAGTTCCATTTGCCCGTTGTAGCTACGGAATACAGCAGTCTGGCAATCGCTGTAATCTGTTTTGAGCGAATGTAGATTAATCCGGTTCTCAGCAGTCCGAGCTCTAAAATAGTGTTTTCTAGCTTTACGCACGACGTTACGGAGATGCTGTAACTCCGATGTCCACCACGGATGCTTGAACGAATAAGGTTTACTTCGTCTACGTGGAACAAGTTCCTACAGAATGTTGTAAAATTTCTCATAAAACATACGTACCGTTTCATCCTTATTTGTTGCACAAAACATGTCAATCCAATCGACGTTCATGATAGCGTTGTTCAATTCTGGAAAGCTGCAATTTCGTAGGAGTCATTCACGTCGATGCGAAGAACAAACGGCTTATGATGGCTGTCGATTCTGAGCAGCGATAACGGAGGTTCGATGAGCTCAACAAGGTTTGGTTCGTTTACAAACTCCAAATTTAGTGTACGAACATTCGAATTCAGCAGGCAGTTCAGCTGATGCAGACCGGAGGCAACCATAGATTCAACAAAAGCGATTTCCTGTTCAGTAGAAGCGTTGGATGGAAGCATGCTGCTGACATCTTCATCATACGACCATACCGGCTGCGGTAGATTGTAATCTCCGACGATAACAATCCTATCAGAATCCGAGGCACGTTCACAGATCTGATCCCAAGTAACAATTTCGGTTTTATAAGGGTTCTGTAGACCATGATTTAGGCTTGCAGCATGCTTTAAAACCTCCATAAAACTTGCAATGTTACTTGGGATGGACTGAGTCATGTTAGAGGTAATTGTAACTAGTATAATTCTTGGTAGTTCCACACGGTCGTCGTTAACTTCTTGGTTAAGCGACATAAAGCGACCCCTAAAGGTTGGGATATCAATAAATAGCATCGAAAAATCCCAGGATTTAGCTGTTTTCCCCAAAATGAATGGAATGAAAGTTAGGTTCAGTATCGATAGAACCGTCCTGCCAAAGAAAATAGCTTACTATAATGTACCTGTGGCATACACAGATGCGGCAAAGCTGAGACTGCGAGAAATGGAGAAGAGAGGCATCAGAGAAAGCTACTTTCGCACGGGAATGCACAAGCGGCATGTCGGCCGTTTCTAAGGGAAGGGATGATTTTCGTCTCGTCGTAAACATGTCGTAAAAGTCCTACAGATTTTGCGAGTAAACAATTTAACTCTGAACACTGAAAAGTGCGAATGCGATAAAGTCCGATTAATGTTTTTGGGACACGAGCTCGATGAGCGTGGATTCCATATTACGTAGCTAAAGTTAAACACATTCTTAAATTTTGCGATCCTACAACCTCTTCAGGGCTCCGAAGCTTCTTAGACTCTTTCGTAAGTCCATATATCAGCAATTTCGGAGACGTAACGAGTCCACTGTGGGAGGTTGCAAGAACAAAAACATGGAGCTGCGCCAGTTCACAACCTTTGAGCACAGACAAACAGACATAACACTTAGAAGAAAATTCTTCAGAAAAAAAATCGTCAAGCGTATTTTGCATGCGCACTAGCACCATCTATCATCCATATTCCCAAGCATTGTTTTGCAACGGGAGCATCCCTCGTTCATGCAATTTTTTCACTAGTTGCTTTTCCCTCGTTCTGTCAACGAGTCAGCTGTGTTGAATAAAAACAAAACAGATGGAAGTCAGTGATGTCGGTTCTATTGTCGGTTCTATACATAATTTTCCGAAGATCTATAGAATTCATTGAATTCTGCAGAAATACGGATCCGTAAGAAAAATGCGCAGAAGCTAAGACTTTTTTTTATAAATTTGTTTTGTTTGTTTATTGTGCTTTTTCTTTTACTGGAAACAAGTTTTTAATGGAGGTAATGCATCACTTATTAGTGCCCTTCCTAAATGTAGATGTATCAATGTAATATGTATCAATCAATCATATTCATGGTGAAGTATTGAACATCAATGACTGGTAGAAGTTGATAGAATATTAAAGTCATCAACATGATTTGTTCTCGAATTCTGTTCGAGAATGGGACGAAACGGAATAACTGATGTGCAGCAGTTTTTATGTAATATTCAACAACTTTTTTTTGTATTCGTTAGATGTGGTATGTGTCTCCAGTGGGATGCCTTGACCACTTATCATTTTCAAGAGCTGGCATCTACTAACTAGACGTGAAAAAGAACTGGCATCACTGATAAGTTCAAAATGTGGTGGCTTGCTCAATGCTTCAGTGGCGCCACCAGGATAAATGCAAGCACATTCCCAACTAAAACATTATTTGCGATGAATGTGATTGTGAGTGTTATGTCTGTTTGTCTGTGCTTTGAGGCTACCAAGCAAAGCATAGTTAACAGGAGTTCGCGTTTGGCTTTCAACTGGCGTTCCACCTCCCGGACGAAAGGTGCTTGTCGAATTTTGTCCTCGTCGTGTTTGTGGATTGAGGTTGTGTTTCAGAAATGCAATCGAAGTGTTGGAGTAAATCGGTAACGCAGTGTGCTGATCACCTCCTTGGAGACCGAACGTCACCCCTAGCAACCTAAGTTTTCTTAAATAAACAACGGTGAAAAACTTTTCATTCCTGTTCAAGACTCCACTCAAGCTAGTCGTTAAATAAAATCCATTCTACTTTTAAACTTTGCTGTTCCGGTTCTTTCTAACCATCAAGAGGTTATGGGCGACTCACGCAAGGATTTGGTCCACGGGATCCCGCAGTTCTCGGGCACCGGTTTCGACAATTGGCAATTTCGAGTGGAGAAGTATCTGAAGTCCGTGAAGCTGTTGGATATCATCAAGAAGGATCCTCCGATGGAAGCGGCCGAGCTCACGAAGTTCCAGGAAGATGACGGTAAGGCGGCGTTCCTGCTGACGTCATTTGTTCATGACGATTTGCTGCATTTGGTGCGAGACAAGGAGACGTCCAAGGAGATGTGGATAAGCCTTGAATCCGCCTACGCCAAGAAGTCCGTCTCGTCGCAGACATTCGTCAGGAAGCAACTTGCGAAGCTACGAATGATGGAAGGTTCGTCTGTGAAAGATCACCTGAAAACCTTCGAAGAGCTGATCCGACAACTGAAGCTGGCCGGAGCGAAGCTTGAAGAGAACGATATTGTGTCCCAGCTGTTTGCTACCCTTCCCGAGTCGTTCGATCCGTTGGTTACGGCACTGGAAAATCTAGGTGAGGAAAACCTAAAACTGGATGTTGTTCGCGAGCGCCTTCTTGCCGAGGAGCTCAAGAAAACCGACCGGGCAGCGGATTCCTGCCAAGAGAAACCTGCAGCATTCCAAGGATCGAAGCAGAAGCCTGGTAAGTTCACCGGAAAGTGTAACCGTTGCCAGAAGAAGGGGCACAAGGCCAAGGACTGTCGTGTGAAGTTGAAGACAGATGGGCGCGCTGAAGCTAACGCTGCTGCTGGAGGTAAGGCGGTGGCTTTTATGACCGGGAGATGCTCCCAAACAAAGGACGAGGGAGCAGTTTCCTTTAAACTGGATTCCGGAGCCTCGGACCACCTTGTGAATGTGAAGCACTGTTTCGCCGACCTCACGAAGCTGAAGCACCCTGTCGTCATAAACGTGGCGAAGGATGATCAATCCCTGATTTCCCGGCACAGTGGCACGATCAACGGCGTCAACAAGGAAGGTAACTATATCAGCTTGAAGAACGTCCTCTTCGTACCAGATCTTCGAGCGAACTTGCTATCTGTGAAGAAGATGGCAAAAGCGGATCTTGATGTCACATTCACGAAAAAGGAAGCGATCATGAAGCAAGGTCGTGACCTGATTGCGAGATGTCCCATGCGGGGCGATTTTTACGAGCTCGATCTCCGTGTCGATACGGTGGCGGCCAACATGTGTGGAGCTGTGACTGGTAACCTGGTGCCTTGGCTGTGTACTGGCAAACTGAAGCCGTTGTGTCGCGAGTGATTGTTGATGGTAAGTGGACGCAGTCTCTTTTTTTTTCTCTACTGAGATCACTCTAGTTGGAACAGCTAGAATAATTTTCGTGGTTGATGGAGGTTTCAGCTGCTGTGTGAGAAACAAAAGTAACTGGTACAGATTCCACCTTCGTACAGCTTCCCAATGGTTGGCAAGTCATAGTTTGCGAAATCTTTCACAATTCCTAATTCCTAAATGGCCGACACTTCCTTCATATGTGGACTTTGACTCGCCTGAAGAATCCTTCATGTTCCCACTTCGATTTCCCTTTCGGCGGCCGTTGCTCCACAAACCGAGCTGCTTCTCCGAACGACATCACTTCACTTGCAACCTTAACAATGTTAGACAGGAAGTTAAATAGAGTTCGTATCGTAACGATTGTGCTCTTCCTGCGGTACCGCACCCACTCCATATGTGTTCCCGCCGGCAGCTTAATAGTCAACTCTTGTATGAGCATTGGGTTTACAAGATGATCGGTTAAACCTGTTGCTTCAAGGTGATCGGCAAGTTGTTGAACTATAGTACTACCCCGAAGCTGATGAAACTCGCTAACCGGTCTGCTTTCGGCGGTGTTGCGTTGCGGATTTTCAAAATCAACACACTTAGAAAAAATCATTTAAATTTAGGTGCTCTGAGACTGACATTTACGAGCGTCAATTTTGACATAAAATTGAATCATAACAGACGCGAAATTCTACTCAATCAAACATACCTTTCGTCGAGTAACGAACTTTTCAGTCTCGGAGCATTTAATTTTACATGACGTATTTGTTTACGTCTGATGCTTTATGTCAAAGATGGATTCCGTCACGTGTAAAATTAGTTATTTCTAAGTGTGAACATATTAAGAAGCCCCTCCACGACCGACCATCATCAATAGGGTTTCGATAATCTTCGGGATTGCTTTGGGTAGTAGAAGTCTGCTTCTCACCACCTTTCAGGCATTCTTTAAGATGCACCAAGTTCTCGATGTTTGAGAACTGCCAATAATCAAGAAGATAGTTGGACCTTGGTGTGTGCTTGATGACGATATCGGCTTTTACCTTGGAACCTTTTTCCTCTTCTTAGAAACTTTCCGAGCTCTCGCTTCCTCGGGTTCAGAGCTATCTTCTTCATCTGACGTTCTTCCTCGTCGGAACTTTGTTCTACTTCTTCACAGCTCTCATTCAAATATTCTTCTTCTTCCTCGGAACTCTCACCAGTATCTGCACACTTAGAAATAACTAATTTTACACGTGACGGAATTCGTCTTTGACATAAAAGATGAGACGTAAACAAACATGTCATGTAAAATTAAGTGCTCCGAGACTGAAAAGTTCGTTGTTCGACGAAAAGTACGTTTGATTGGACCATATTTCGCGTCTGTTATGACTCAAATTTAGGTCAAAATTGACGCTCGTATATGTCACTCTCAGAGCACCTAAATTTACATGATTTTTTCTAAGTGTGTGGCTCCGAACCTTCTTTTATTTTCTTAATCGGCTTACCGTAATTCATCTTATCCTTCTTCTATTTCGGCACTTCTGGGTGCCCAAAAGGTGTTTCGTTCTTGTTACGACCATCCAAGAAACTATCCAGCAGACTTGCTGGCCCTCCAACTGGTTGTTTTTCAGGTTTTCCTGCTACCTTCCGGCTTGTGATACTCTCCTCTGAAGTCAGGAGGATTCACTGGCACCGGTTCCGAATTCTCAAGCTTTCCTTTTATCGACTTTTGCTTCTCGAGCTCTACTCTTCCTGGTTTCGCATTTTCTAGATTCACTTTATTCTGATTTTAATCCGTCGAGCTTCTCTTTTCACCACCTTTGGCTGCACATTTTCCTTCTTCCTGACCTTTTTCACCACTAGCTTTTTTGTTCCGCTGTTTCAGCTTTTCCTCCATTTCTTTCTTTGGCAAGTTTCTTCTCCATTTGCGCCTTTTCGAACTCCAGCTCCATTTCCAGCTGCTGGCGCATCTCGAACTTCTATTGCTGCATCTCCAGTCGCATCCAGTACAAAATCTTCTCCTTTCCAGCACCTGCTTCTGCCTCTTCTTCTACTCTTCGAACTTGTACAGCTCCTCTTGCAGCCCGACGTCAACTTTCATGAACTGCGGACAGCTCCAAGGAACGTCTTTCACATCCTCAGTAACACATCTCTTCCTCAGCACTATCTGGACGTCTGTATCTGTATATTGGTATCAGATTCGGGAATCAAAGCTTCATTTTTCTTGTGGTCCCACTTAACCCCTGGTGTCTGATTATGTAGGGTAAGTGAGGTTATGATTATTATCTTTATAAACCTCACAATGTCACAGTTTTGCAAAGAGAAATAGGTGAAATGAGATGTTCTGATTGCCATAGACAAATTCCATCAATTTTAGTATTGTTGTCTTATTGAATTCAATATTCCATAACGATGAATTATAATATAGTAAAATATCACTAAAGCCGCTCAAATTTCTTCCAACTTTTATGCATTAGATAGAACGCTTTAGAGCCACTCCTATTTCAATGGTTGGTCTTGAATTTTTTGGGATCACCTAGCGCGAAAAAAACCAAACCCCTATTTCGTCTCACAATCCAAATCCAAATTCCTCTCAAAGAAGTCAGTTGCCACACTGCCACTCCACCACAACCCAGCCAGGTCCAGAGAAAGCAATCGTATTATCCCACATTATATTTTCCGGTCAAACATACGGACAGGGGGGGTTTTACCGTTGACTTGTGGCGCGCAAGATATGTTTCAAACAGAGCTCCAACATAAATCAGTGTGACCTCTCAGCAGCAACACAAACTGTAGCAGAGGGTACCTTTTCCGAGCCACCCGGTTCGTCCGCGACAGGCCAGCAGAGTAGAGTAGTAAAGAGGTTCAGGTTTCATTCAACTCGGGCACGCTTTGTACTGTTCGCTCGGAGTAGCTACAAAAGCCTTCACCACCAGACAATAAAATCTGCTGCAGCACTACATCTGCAAAACCACGTAGACTCCAGCTTAAAATAACATCCTGGAGAAAGACGGAAGAAAGTGGCGGCGGGTCTTGAAATATGGTGTGGAAATCTTATGTCTGCATTGGTCGAGAGTGGCATGGTTTGCTCATTTTGGGAGTCGCAGTCAGAGATTTGCAAATTTCTACCAAGTTAAAAACTGCTCTCCAGTAGCACGCGTGTGTAAGCAAACGAACAATCATAAAAGTGGAAACCATTTTGTTTGGATGCTTTCCGGGAAGTGTTTCCATTAGTCGGTGCCAGAGGAAAACGAATGTTCCTCTCGAGGTGAGTTTTGATTTATTTATTACGTTTTCAGTGCCGGGATGGTAAGCAAGCTCATCTTTGTACAGCGAAGGCGAGATGGTGATGAAGATGATGAAAGATTACAGAATTTTATAACCTACGGGATGCTTTATAGGTTGGTGATTCACTTTCCGGTGGTCGTTAGGAATGACGAATGAGGAAAGCTTAAGTGCATATCGTTAGCAAAAGTACGCTGGATCTGTAGCAAATAAGTCGGAAACAACGTCAACTGCTTATTATTTTCATTCTAACTAAACGTTATTGTCTAGTTAGGCATTTCCACAATTATTGATTAAGAGTTTTATTGCAGCGTATTGTTCCATAAGTCTACAACGAGGCTGTGCTCAAACACTGCATTAGTAATTTTTTTTTTTCTTCAGTGGAATTTCACGCTTGAGGCTGTCGGAAACCTTCAGCCCATCAGCGCCTGCACAGAGGAAACAGACTCGCAATCAGCGCATTTCTTCCATTTTGCCCGCATTTGCTGGATGTCCTTGACTGCCCCGCTGCTTCGTCTAAGTCGCTGCTTTGAAATTGCCCAGTATTTTTCGATTGGTCAAAATTCCGGCAATTCGGAGAATTCATTAGCTGGAGACAAAATCGATCTTGTTGGCAGCATACCACTCCAGAACCACCTTGGAGTAGTGGCAGCTGGCCAAATCGGGCCAAAAGATGACTTTACCTCTATGCTTTCGCACGCTTTTTCAGGCATTTTTTCGATGTAAACTTGGGATGTCATCGTCGAGAATGTGACGAATGGTTCCGTTTTCAGGCCACAACTGCAAATCGCTTGCCAAATCATGGCCTTCTTCGCGAACTTGTCGGCAAACACGAACTTGAATCTTCCCGGCACGGCACATCCCCACGTCCAGTCGCGATGTAAAACTTTTGACCGGGCAGCTGCTTAAAATCGAGTTTGACGTATGTTTCGTCATCGATCAAAGTGCAGCCCTTGTGTTTCGCCAAAACACGGTCCTACAAGAGCCTTGCACGCTTTTTGGCCACGGAATTCTGCTTCATGTGCCGGTTCGGATGTTTACTGGCTTTGTACGACTTGTATCCTCTTGTATCTCGGATCGAAAGACCGGGGTTGGCTTTAACGCACCTCAAGACCCTGCTGCGCAGCTGACGATCCCTGGTTCCAGTTTCTTTGTAGGTCCACTGATTCCTTTCCACACTTTTCGGCATCTTCACCACTTTAGCCAGCTTGGAACCGGACAATATTTGTTCTTCTTTCGAGTTCAATTTGACGTTATTTCTGAACGCGGTCGACTACTTTGATCAAACTTGCATCAGTTGTTCTCTATAGAAGTGTAAACAAACCACTGCCAAAGATTTTCGATTCCCAACACTAGAGGCGTGCTAGCGGAGTGCGAGGGGCGTACCAATTTACTTTTAGTCAGCCTTTACCATTTACAGAGCACCGGTAACGATTCTGAGATCGTGTGAAGCCTTGCGGAGACACTTGTTTGCGGTTACTACGGCCAGCGTGTATAAGATGCTCTCGTTAGTCTATTACATCGAGTGGAGATCGTTCGTCTTGGTTCGGTGCACCCTATTCAGGCTGATTTCGTCATCCGAATTCAGATGGGCCGCTTGGATCATACGGAAATTCCACGGTAAGGGTGGTCTCCAGATGCCGCGATCGTCGTTTCTTTACAACTAGACAGGACAGGATTCAAAACGTTGATTGGCGTTCTCTCGAACAGGGAGAAGTGCTGAGAGATATCACCAATGTCAGTTGACATCTGACATCGGTTAAACCTTGAATTTCTCTTTATGTAAGTGAAAATCCAAAGTTATCATAGAGGCTTATGTCACTTTTGAGACACAGAAGAGATACATGCACTCTGACATTGTGTTATTGCTCTCTTTCTTCTAAGGCATACAATTGTCAAAGCTTGGTGATTGTCAACAGTCTTATTTTCTCAATGGAAGCACTCAATTAGTTTTTGTTAGAAAAGTTTATTAGTAATCACGTGGTTAGCACTGTGAAATTTGTGGCCAGTGAGAAAGATATGTTTCATCTACCTCAAAGCAGCGGAAGCGATGCTCGCAATCTTTTAAAGAAATTGCTAAAGAATGTGTCAAGGAAGTGTATAAACTATTTTTCTGCGCGATTGATCCAGAAAGCCCCTGCCAATACTTCCAGTAATATGATTCGCCACGTGGGAGGAAATCAAAAATAGTGGGACATGGCTATTTGCGACGAAACTATTGAGAGTAGAATTTTGATGTCTTTTGGAATGTTTCTTCATTTTTTGAGGACTTTAAGAGTAGTGAATATTTTTTAATAAGAGGGGTATACACTAAGATAAAAAAAATAATTTTTGCATGTCTTGTTGAAATTGATGAATACCTTGGAAACATTGTAGATAAGGTCATTTTAAGAAACTTTGTCGAAAATGTCAATTTTTATCTCTCAAGTGAACGAAGTTAAGTGCTGTAAGTGCTCTAGAAATGCACATTTTTGCTCAACGAAGCACATCGTTATCTCTTCATGCAAAAGATTTACATCCGTATTTATAATTTTCCAACACTAATTGTAAAGGGGTGTATTTTGCAGGTTAGCAGGTATTAGCAGCTAATCTCAACGTAATTTCGTATAGCAGCTTATACCCTACTGTTACATACACAATTCATAGGGGGATCCAAGGGGATGCATAATGAATTTTCTAATAACGTTACGTTTTGCTGTTTTCATGACAATTTTTCCAAGTATGTACATTAGAGTGGGTTGCAGCTTCGACAAAGTTTAATAAGAGAGAGAATCTTCCTTCTCTCTCTCTCATTATACAGGTATTCCACTAAAACGCCCAAATTCATCAGGATTTGACAAAGTTGTTTGATACAGTATTCTCAATCTAAGTCCGAGTTTTGATGAAATTTGAGCAATATTTGGATTTTTGGAAAGCAAATGAATAGGATCGTTCCGTTTCCCATACAAAATTTAAAATTCTCCCGGTAATCAAGATTATAACCAAATTCGTTCAAATTTTGCCCAGTTTTTGGGGACGAGAATAAGCATTGAAAGAGCAGTGTGGAACAACCTCTAATGTAAACATTAGCGAAAAATTGTCATGAAAACAGCAAAACGTAACAAAACATTGAGGTACTCATTAAGAAAATTTATCAGGCATCCCCTTGGATCCCCCAATGAATTTTATATGTAACAGTAGCGTACATGATGCTGAACAAAATAACGTTAAGATTAGCTGCTAATACCTACTAGCCTGCAATATACACCCCCTTATAGATAGCTTTAAAAAAATTATAAAAAAGGACTTAAATCCTTAAAACAAAGAGATAGTGATTTGTTTTTTGCAGCAAATATGTGCAGTTTGAAAGCAGTTATAACTTTGTAGAACATTGAAGAAAAACAAAATTAAATTCAAACTAAAAAGTTATGGTAAAAAACGGTTTTTAAGGGGGTACTACCCTTTGTACTCCATTTTCGACCTATAACTTCGTCCACTTGAGGGAAGGAAAATTGAAGTCTTCGTCAAAGTTTTTTTAAATGACTTCATCAACAATGTTTCCATACATGATCATCAATATCAACAAGACATATAAAAGCTATTTTTTATCTTAGTGTATACCTCTCTTAAGCAAAACATTTCACCACTGCTATAAAATATTTAAAAATTGTTACTGTTATTGTTGTTTTATTGTCAAAATGCTACGTCAGCTACGGACAGCTCAGTGTTAGGGAACAAAAGTTTCAACTCAGTAAAAACTGTTGGTCCACTCATGGTAATAAAATACGCTTTGTAATCACTTTCTTTGACCTTGTTCATCAAGAAAAAATAGGTCAAGCGTTCAATAGAATCAGAAAATTTTTCGCCTCGGCGGTACGGCTCATTGTGAACTGGGTTGGGTTTATTAGGTAAGTGGCACACGGTGGCCTCCGATACTGGGGATCTCCCTCCGCTTGGTCGTCAAATGGAACGACTGAAATTGTTGCTTTTCAACGCGATTTTTAACGGTACCTAGTTAGGTCCACCGACGGTTCAATCTAAATGATCTTTTGAATCCCGCCAACTTCTAAACCTCCGGATGATACAGGAAGTTCCCGGGAGACTGTGATAGAACGGTTGTAATGAAGAGGTATGATTACGTTGACGATCCAAACTAGAAAAGGGCCGATGCCTCGCTTTATTACTCTTTATACGCTTGTTTTCTCGCACTGCAATAAGAGCATAGCTCATTTGACAGCCGGAAGGGCTTTTCGAGCAGTAGTACAGTTAACGAAATAGGCTAGTCTAATTCAAATATAACAGTCAGTGATCCAATTCAAGTCTTTACAAAACCGGTTGACAACAAACCATGAAGAAAAAGATGTCGTATGCCATAGTTCGGAAAAAAAATGCAATTGTCCCCTACTCAAGGTTTTCTGGAGGGCATTTCGATGGTTCCGAGGTGGCTAATGTGATTAATGATCCAATTCAACTTTATAGAAAGCCTACTGATGCAAAAGCATGAAGAAAGAGCTGTCGCACGGCATGTTTTAGTGTAAAAATTATTTTTTCCTCTACTACAGGTTCCCCCGGGGGTACTCTGGTGGTTCCGGAAGTGACCAATGTGGACAATGTTCCATTCAAGGTCTACAAAAAGCCTACTGATGAAAACCATGAAGAAAGAAGTGTCGCATGGAGTAATTTATTGTAAAAATGAAACTGTCCCCTACTACAGGTTCCCGGGGGTACTTTGGTGGTTCCTAAAGTGGCCAATGTGGTAAATGATTTATTCAAAGTCTATGAAAAGCATACTGATAAAAAAAACCATGAAGAAAGAGGTGTTTCACGGCATTTTTTGGTGTAAAAATGAACTTGTCACCTACTACAGGTTCCCTGGGGGTACTTCGGTGGTTCCTGAAGTGACCAATGTGGTCAATGATCCATTCAAGGTCTACAAAAAGCCTACTGATGAAAAACCATGAAGAAAGAGGTGTCGCATGGCGTAATTTATTGTAAAAATGAAACTGTCCCCTACTGCAGGTTCCCGGGGGTACTTTGGTGGTTCCTAAAGTAGCCAATGTGGTCAATGATCCATTCAAAGTATATAAAAAGCATACTGATAAAAAAACCATGAAGAAAGAGGTGTCTCACGGCATGTTTTGGTGTAAAAATGAATTTGTCACCTACTACAGGTTCCCCGGGGGTACTTCGGTGGTTCCAGAAGTGACCAATGTGGCCAATGATCCATTTAAAGTCTGAAGAAAGCCTACAGATGAAAAATTATGAAGAAAGAGCTGTCGTATGGCATAGTTTGGCGTAACAATGCATTTGTCTCCTACTACAGGTTCCCCGGGGGTACTTCGGTGGTTTTGGAAGTGGCCAATGTGGTCAATGATCTATTTAAAGTCTATAGAAATCCTACTGATGAAAAACCATAAAGAAAGAGGTGTCTCACGGCATGTTTTGGTGTAAAAATTAATTTGTCACCTACTACAGGTTACTCCGGGGACACTTCGGTGGTTCCGGAAATGGCCAATGTGGTCAATGATCCATTTAAAGTCTGAAGAAAGCCTACGGATGAAAAATCATGAAGAAAGAGGTGTCACACAGCATGCTTTTTTGTAAAAATGCAATTGTCCCCTAAAGGTTCCCCGGGGGTACTTTGGTGGTTCCGGAAGTGGCCAATGTGGTCAATGGTCCAATAATAAGTCCATAGACAGCCTACGGATGAAAAACCATGAAGATAGAAGTGTGGCATGGCGTAATTTGCTGTAAACATGAAATTATCCCCTATTGCAGGTTCCCCGGGGGTACTTTGATGGTTCCTGAAGTGGCCAATGTGGTCAATAATCCATTCAAAGTCTTCAAAAAGCCTACTGATGAAAATCCATGCAGAAATAAGTGTCGCATGGCATGTTTTGAGTGAATAAATGAACTGACCGCACTCAGAACCCTCCGTCAGGACCGATTCCAGGAAAAAGGCCATATCTCGGTTCATTCTGGGTCAATTTTAACTCTTGGTGCGTCATTCGCTTTGAAAATGATTCTTTTATTGGCGTATGAACAAAAAACACTGATTAATAATGGAAACCCTGAGATAAACTTATCACAAATTTAGCAATTTAGACACGCTCTCAGGAAACCCGGAATATGTCCAGTTTTCGGTAACCATGGTCATTTTCTTTGTCTCCATAAAACTTGATTAGTTTTCCAGTTGAATGCTTCTTAAAGAATAAAAATCGGACAATATTCAACGAAGTTACAACAGTCCAAAGTTGGACAAAATTTTGCTAGTACCCTATTATTCTCACAACCCCTGTGTGTAGGGATGAATACCAAACACCTTTCAAAACTGTGCGTTGCGCTGAGCGTGTAGCAGTTTCAATTTTGACAGTTTCCTATTTTAGAACTGTCAAGTAGTTTGAAGCAATTTTGAGACTCAACTCTTCGAACGGCCTTAGGCTTGGCTACTTCCCGTCGTACTGTAACTCAGTTTTAGTCATACCCATCCGGAAACCTGGGAAGGATACTTGCTCTTCATCCAGCTACAGATTTATCAGCCTTATCACAGAATAATCAAAGCTCTTTGAAAAAGCAAATTCACCGGCGTCTTCTAACCAGTCTTGTAAGTGGTCACCATAGTCGAGATATTTTCTGCGATAATCGACTGCCTTTGCTTCCGACACTTGCAAAACAAGCTATCCAATTACAGTACCAAACTAAAATGTCATTTGACAGGTTCTGTCATACGACACTGTTGCCGAAGACACGAATGTATGTATTTTGGTTTTACTCATAATAAGAGCTGCTGATGTTGTGATTGTGTGAATTTTGAAAATAGCAAGCAACGATGTCCTAGTAATTACATTTCTGATCAGAAATGATTTAATTTACACCAAATTGAGGAATTATAACGAAATAACACATGTCATATGATAGTTATTTGAAAATTTTCTTTTTGCTCGAATGTTGTTCTACCGTTTGTGTTGTGTAAGAGAGACTATGGTAGAGCATGAGAGTACGAATAAAAACAGACTGTCGCGCATGACAACGAAGCGAGTGTCTTAAAAACGTAAACAGTTTCAACCCCTGCTTCTAACATCTGTCGACGAAAATAGCTTCTTACACGGGGAGCAGATTTGTTTTGGACAAGGTCGATTGACTACTCCCTAACTAACCCGAGTAAGCATTATTATCAGACGGAACAAGTTTGAATCTAAGACATCTGCCATGGCATTGTTAGACGATGAAAAGGGGTTTGAAAAGATCTGGCTTGGTGGCCTGGTGTTCAAGTTGAAAAGGTACGGTCTTCCGATCTTTCTCGAGAAGATCATCCAATACTATCTCTCGGACCAAAATAATAAAGATGAAGAGCCCTTCTGAGCAGCGCCGATGATGTAGTGGTAAGCGTGATTGCCTCTCACATCAAAGATTTTACGGTTTAGCGACTTTGCAGTCAATTTAATTGTTTATAGGAAAGTTTGAACATACTGAGAGGTAAGCACATATCATCGGTAAGAGACATGTGTGTGAGAAAATTTGCGAAAAAATCTAAGGGCACCGGTGGGATTCGAACCCACAATTCCCATTCAGTACACGGGTGCATTGCCAATTATACAACGGTGGACCTATGGTCTACGGATGTATTTGGCTAATGACATTTGAGTTTCGAATCCGTTCCCCACCCTAGTCTTTTTGCGCAAGCGTTCTCTGATACACAACAATCGTCTATTATCGACGATATGTGCTTGTACCGCAACCACTCAGTATCAGTCGATGTGAACAAACACAGCTCATTTTTGTTGTTCATCTTACATGCTGACCATAGACCATAGGTCCACCGTTGTATAATTGGAAATGCACCCGTGTACTGAATGGGAATTGTGGGTTCGAATCCCACCGGTGCCCTTAGATTTTTTCGCAAATTTTCTCACACACATGTCTCTTACCGATGATATGTGCTTACCTCTCAGTATGTTCAAACTTTCCTATAAACTCACATCAAAGGGCCTGGGTTCAATCCCAGTTATAAAATATCTGATCAAGCCGGGAAGTAAAGCCGTTGGTCTCCGGTTCATAAGTTGATGGGTCGATAGGCAGGGTCCAGCGGTGGGAACTGCCTCCCTGGTGTCGGTGGCATTCGTACTCAGTACGGAAAACAAGATCGACGGAAAACAAATCAAGAAAAAGAAGAAGAGCCCTTCTGGCTAACCACTTGGTCTGTACGCCAAATTTTAAACCACATATCAAAACCCAAAATACAGAATAGTTTTTCAGCTACTACTGCAAATAGTTCCTTGCATGAATTCAAGTATGTACATACTCTTTTCACCTTCCGCTAGGATTGCTGTTGAACAGCATATGCATCCAGCCAGCCGGCATTACCCGATGAGCAACATGCTTAACCATCATCCGCGGTTGCATCCCTTTATTAATACGATCTATTTCGATGCCATTTACTCACAAAACGATCCCGCAGCTTATCCATTCATTCATTCCACCCATTCATTCTCACGCTCCACGAATAAGAACTGAACCCCTGGCGCAGATCGACCCCTGCTAGAACAAAACCACCAGCCGGAAGGCGCTGGATTGCAGCTCCAGCTCCAGGAACAGCTCATTCCCATAGTGAATAAACACGTATTCGGTTGGCTTTGGTTGAATGCGGAGAGGACTACTCTTCTCTTAATGAATAAAAATTTCACACAATCGCCGCTTAAAATGAAACGGCGAAATCGTGGCTGCGGAGTTTAATGAATAAATTCACCACCTCTTGCAGGGTACTTCACCACCATCACCCTCTGCCGAGAGCCGGGCAGCAGTGCAGATTTCCGGAAAGGATTGCACTAATTGCGTGACGCTCCTCCATGATCCTGTACTTGCTTGCCATTCATCCAACACGCAGCAGGGTGGGTGCGGGGGTGGAAGCGTCGTAAAAATGAATGTGGTTCTTTCACAGCATCCCACAGCGAGCGGCGTTGCAGCGATACACTTTGTGAGCAGCAGCAACACACAACTCTCAGCTTCTCCGTGGTCCGTGGTGGCCGCGGTTTTCCCGCAGCTCCCCCTCGTGTCCACCAATAATGCCGAGGAAAATTATGCAGATGACGTGCATGGCCTAGTTTGCTTCATTCGAGCGGATCCGGGTGAGTCGTTTACATTTAATTGTGGAATGCAACTTGGTTTCCGGTAATCAGTTCGTGTCCCCTCTGTTCGGTGAATGTGCGTGGGCAAATGAATGTAGAGAGGTACTATTGTGAATACAGAAAGCTGCGGAATAGCGCTTCCGTGAATGGGTGTGTACATACATTGTAGGGCAGGAAAGCGAATCGCTTACCAAAAATGGTAACTATTTATGTAACGGTGGATATTATGGAACGATTTTACGCAGGTTTCAAATTATATAATCGTTCGAGCGGTAATAATGGTGGCATTGTGTTCACCACTCCTCGGTAAGTGTTTTCTCTCAATTGTAGTCAAACTAAATACCTGATCAATCAACGATGGAGGCGGTTCTGCTGCAGTCAATTGAACAGCTTCCAGTCATTTTTGACTGACCAAATAATTGCATTTCCTAAACTCATTTAATTCGAAATGAGTGCCAATCATCCTAGTTTGAAAGTGAAGTTAAAATTTCTGAAAAGTTTAGAAGTTTTTGAGTTTAGCAGAAGTTTCCTGTAATGGTAAATGTGGCGTAGCTCTCCAAATTAGCATTGCAAACCTCCCCCGCTGATTGTTTGTATGTGATTAGTTAGCGTTAGCGTTGTCATGATATACTTCGTAGATCGAATACTAGCGACACTCCCAACTCTTTTGAAGTTCTCAGTCAGACTACTTTCAGGAATAATGCTGGGGAGTAAAAATTGATTCCAATCTAATTAAGAAGACCAGAAGCATGACTGTCGCTATTCTCGGTCACGCCCATCTATACCATAACTAGGGATATGGAAGGAGATGTTGATGTAGTACTTACTTAATGAGAGGCCACCGAATTGGCGACACCAGGCTGATGATTCTCTGCTTGACCGTCAAGCAGTTCAGTTTAGGTCGGATTCCCGCGCACCTTCTCGAGTTGTTCGGTTTTAGTTTGTTTCGTTCTTCGTTTTTTTCGTTTCGCGCCGTGGAAGTGTCGTCATAGTTTGGTCCAACTCGCCAAAGGTCCGATCGCAGACCGGAGCGTCAAAAAACGACGTTGAGAACCGTGTGCTCCAAAGCAACTAGTTCTCAGTGCTCTAGGAAGACAATGGAGGTGGTGGTGAAGCTGTTGCCATTACAAAAAAGGAGCGGATTCATCCACTCTTCACTTCAATGAAGGACCAGCTTAGGACTGTGTTGACAGATCACAACCTACAGCCTCGGTTCAAGCTTTGCTGCGTTTTAACAAAAATTACAAATACAAGGCCTGAAGGACAACAAGGTGGATTTTTACACCCATGATTTGCCATCGCCGAAGCCACTGAAGGTAGTTTTGTGAAGACTGAGCTGGAGCAGCTTGGTCTACAACCAGAGACAGTGTATCCGATGAATCGTCGATCCTTGCCGAACACCAGCTTCCAGTACCAGTTATTCCTGGTCCACTTTATCAAGGGCTCCAGCACACTTACCGGGTGAAGGATAACATCCGGGATCTGTTGCCAAGTCATCATCTCTTGGCAGTCGTACAGACCTCAACACCGTGATGTAACGCAGTGCATGAACTGCCTCTCTTACGGCCATGGCACGAAAAATTGCCATATGAAGCCACGCTGTGACAAGTGTGGAGGTACCCACGCGACAGCGTCCTGTGGTCAAGCTTATGACAACGAGCCAAAGTGTACCAAGTGCGGTGGAAACCACCGTGCGTCCACTCGTAACTGCTTCAAGCGAGCGGAGTTCATTAATATTCGCCAAAAGGCGGCAACAGGCAACCAGATCGGTCGCCACCACAATTATCGTGCGATCCCGGCCAAAACTGATGCTCAGTACCCTGCAATCCGGCCCCGTCGACTGGTCCCGAACTTGGCACCGCTTCCCCTCAACAGTCAACGAGCCCTTAGCACCCCCGCTGGGTATTATCCAACAGAGCAAGCGGCCCCCAAGCTGCCAATCAGTCCAGCATTGCCTCGCTGCTGCAGCGGCCCAGCCGAACCAAGGTACTTCCACTGCCCCTGGTTTATCGTATCCCAGTGATGCGTCCATCGAAGATTCCCCATTCACCTCGGAGGAACTTGTGACACTCGTGGCAGAGGTTATAATCATCCTGCGCACTTGCAAGACCCGATCTGAACAGCTTCATGCTGCCCAGTCCCTTGTTACTAAGTATGGACCGTGAAGTTATAAAGATTGCAAATTGGAACGCTTGTTCGCTGAAGAACAAGCATATCGAACTGCTTGACTTCCTTAACACCAAGGAAATCGACGTTGCCATTATCACCGAAACCCATCTAAAGCCGGACTTTCGACAGAACCAGTGCAAGAGGAGGAGGAGTAGCCATTACTGTGAGGCGTAACATCAACTGCCACCTGCTGCCGAACTTCCAACTCAAAATTATCGAAGTCATCGGGGTTGAAGTCGGCACATCGCTTGGCCCAATCATTATCATTGCGGCTTACTGCCCCAGACAAGTCAACAACAGGGATGGGTCGGCAGCGGACCTTCGACGAGATATTACCAAGCTGTAGCAGTAGGCCTGGGGCAACAGTCGGTGCAATCAAAACGGCACCATCCTGAACAACGATCTGCAGGAAGCGCAGTACAACATCCTGAGTCCGGACACTTACACCCGGTTGAGTAGGTGCGGTGCTCACGCCACCATCGATATCTACATCAGCAACATGGGCAACATCTCGCAACCTGTCGTGTATCAGGAACTCAGCTCGGACCACTATCCGGTGCTGGCTGATGGGGGTTCCTCAGTCAACAAGTTCCAAGCATCGCAACGGAACTACCATCGGGTAGATTGGTCGCACTTCCAACACTGCGTTGACACCAGTATTGACTATGACGTCCACCCGGAAACGACCGACGACATTGACCGATGTCTGCGCTCGATCGATGAAGCGATTTCCCGGGGCAGGGAGCAGCATGTTCCAATATCAAGACCCCATAAGACTCCGCAACACGATTCGTAGGCAATACCAGTGTACTGGGCTGCCTAACCTGAAGACCAATTGCAACCGTTTGAACAAAATCATACAAGCCAGGATGATGGATCTAAGAAATATCGATTTTGCAAACAAGATTCGCTCTTTCCCAGATTGTGTTAAGCCATTTTGGAAAATGGCAAAGCCGAGGCCCATCCCCCTCCTTTCCTCTCCTCATCAGAATTCGGATCCATCCTTACTCATAACCCCAGTTGGAAAGGCCAATGCTCTTGGTCAACACTTTGTGAATTCACATAACCTTGGCCAAGCCATGGTGAGTCCCCACGAGCCTGCAGTATCGGAAGCAATGTCTAGAGTCACTGCCACCCCCGTAGTTGTCCCTGATGAAAGTAGAATATCGGCTGATGAGGTGATAGCAGCGATTAAATCAACCAAGAACATGAAGACCACTGGTGTCGATGGAGTGGTCAACATCGAATTGAAAAACTTGAGTGTTGACTTCTATCTTGCGCACCACCAAGACACTACCTGAACAGCTTCGTACAGTTATGTCCCTCTTGCAAAAGTATGGACCGTGAAGCCATCAAAATAGTCAATTGAAACGCTTGCTCGCTCAAGAGCAAAATCATTGATTACGTTGATTGCCTCAATGGACAATAGCATTGACATCGCCATCATCACCGAACCACACCTGAAGCCGGAGATAAATGTTCACCTCCCCGATTTTCGGCTCGTAAGGTTAGACTGGACCAGTTGCTGCGGAGGAGAAATATTGACTGTCGACTGCTACCGAGTTTCCAGCTGAATATGATCGAAGCGGTGGGTGTGGAAGTCTCCACTCCTGTCGGCCCTATTACAATCATTGCGGCCTACTGTCCAAAACTAGTCACCATGAGGGACGGGTCGGCAGCAGACCTGCGGAGAGACATCATCAGACTAACTCGACGGCGTATCACCCTAGTAGCACGCTTGTCACAAATCGGTTGTGACAACTTCTATACAAGTTATATCAGTCATAAACAAGTTGCTGCAACTTATTGTGACGGAAATGTGCTACTCGGGCATCGCTGGCGACCTGAACGCCAAACACCAGGCTTGGGGCAACAGTCGACGCAACCAAAACGGCACAATTCTGAACGACGACCTGCAAGAGGCTCACTACAGCATAATAGCGCTGGACTCTCCCACCCGGTTGAGCCAGTCTGGCGTTCACTCCACCATCGACATCTTCGTCAGCAACATGGGAGACATCATCTCGCAACCTGTGACCCCCCAGGAGCTGAGTTTGGACCACTATCCGATGGTGGCCAATGTGGGCTCATCCGTCAACCGATTTCAAGCTTCCCGACGCAACAACCATCGCGTCAGCTGGGATCAGTTCCAACACAGTGTCGACTACAGTGTCGTTCCGGAGACGCCCGAAGACGTTATCCACGTGTCAGTATCCAGACAGGTTATCAATACTCTGAACCTTGATAAAATTACCAAAAATCTCACTAGACTCTGTAACTCCATTCTAAGGCAATACCCGCGTTCTGGCTTGCCTGTCTTGAAAACCCACTGTAATCGCCTAACAAAAACAATTCAAGCCAGGATGGTGGACCTCAGAAATCAGAACTTTGCTAACAGGATCTGCTTTCTTCAAGATTGTGCAAAAACATCGTCAGCCCTCACGCAACCAACCTCCATCAGATTTCTAATATTTTCCCCGAGGATTCCGAGATTACGGCTGACGAACTGTTGGCCTATATCAAATCACCTAAAAACATGAAGGCCCCAGGTTTTGACAACATCCTGAATCTGGAACTCAAACAGTTGAGTTCCACATTCTACAACCATCTGGTACTAATTTTTAATCTGTGCCTCCGATTTGGCTACTTCCCCTCGTGTTGGAAGTCAGCTAAGGTCATACCCTTCCGGAAACCTGGGAAGGATCCGTCCTCTCCTTCAAGTTATCGACCAATCAGCCTTCTCTCAGGGTTATCAAAACTGTTCGAAAGAGCCGTCTACCACCGGCTCCTAACATCTGCCGAGCAAAACAACATCTTACTCGAGGAACAGTTTGGTTTTCGGAAAGGTCGCTCGACCGTCCACCAGCTGACTCGAGTAACAAACATTCTCAACATCTGCCATGGCGTTTTTGGACGTTGAAAAAGCGTTCGACAATGTCTGGCATGATGGCCTGGTGTTCAAATTGCAGCAGTACGGTCTTCCAATCTTCCTAGTAAAGATAATTAAAAAAAAAACTATCTATCGGACAGGACGTTCCAAGTCTCCCTGAATGGCATCACATCGGATACTTTCAAAATCGGTGCCAGGGTTCCACAAGGAAGCATCCTTGGACCCATTCTATTCATCCTGTTCACCTCCGATATGCCGGCTCTCCCTGATGGTGGATCGTTGTCTCTGTTCACAGATGACACATCCATCATGTACAAGGGTACGGTTATCGGAGCTCTGACTATAAAACTTCAGAGAGGCCTGGACGTGCTGTCAGAATATTTCAACCGCTGGAAGATCCGTATCAACGCGGCAAAGACCCAGGTCATCATCTTTCCACACTCTAAATCTCCTATTCTTGTTCCGTCGGAGAATAAAAAGATCTGCCTGAACGACACAGTGGTGGAATGTTCGAAAGAGGTGGTCTACCTCGGCTTAACACTAGACAGCAAGCTGATTTTCAGGGAGCACGTTGATAAAACCAAGTGTAACATCCTGATAAGATCCTTGTATCCACTCATCAACAGGACCCCCTGTGTGGCACCGTCGGTTTGGCCAAAGAGATCCAGCGGCGCTGGATGAGATCCGGCGAAACGAGCTGAGTGAGGACTTCAAGGTTCAGGATTGCGGGATCAGGCTGGCTTGTCAGAGCTGCCTTGCAGGTAAATCTTCCCGAATTCCATTTCCTAAATCAGCGAGCAATCAAACCCAACGTGTTCTTGACGTCATTCACACTGAAGTGTGCGGTCCAATGAAGAACGTAACGCCGGGGGGTGCCCGCTATTTGATGACCATAATAGATGATTACAGCAGGTATACTGTGGTGTGCCTACTGCGGCAGAAAGGTGATGTGGCAGATTGTATTAAACGTTTTGTTGCGCACGTCAAGAACAAGTTTGGTCGGGCTCCATGCGTTATAAAATCCGATGGTGGGGGTGAATACATCAGCCATGGGTTGAAGACATTTTACGAGCGGGAAGGCATTCAGGCGCAGTATACCACGGCCTACTCCCCTCAATAGAATGGAGTGGCCGAGCGGAAAAAGCCGACATGTCTCGGTTCAAAGCGCGACTTGTAGCAAGAGGGTTTTCGCAGAAGTTTGGAGTCGATTATGATGCCGTTTTCGCTCCGGTGGCAACTCAGATGACTTTGTGGATTCTCCTAACGATCGCTGGACAGAAGAAGATGTCAATTCATCACCTGGACGTCAAGTCTGCTTATCTACACGGCAAGCTGAAAGAGGAAGTGTACATGCAGCAGCCTAAGGGATTTGTAGTTCCAAAGAAAGAGAAACTGGTCTGCAGGTTCGAGCGCAGCCTGTACGGCCTAAAGCAGGCGGCGCGTGTGTGGAACTGTACGATCAGTTCGATGCTGAAAGAGCTTGGTTTCATGTAATCGGGATCAGATCCGTGCCTGTACGTTAAGGCGGAGTCGTGTACCTCGTTATCTATGTCGACGACATGGTAGTCGCGAGCACAACTCAGAAGGAGATCAAGCGGATCGAAGCTGAAGTGCAGAAGAAGAATTCTTTGACTTCGCTGGGAGAGGTAAACCAGTTCCTTGGAGTTCGAGTGTCAAGAGACCGTGAAGGGTACTTCTGTTTAGACCAAAACGTTTTCATCCAGGTGCTTGCGCAGCGTTTCGGTCTGCAGAACGCGAAAGGCTCGAGTATTCCGCTCGATCCTGGGTATTACCGCAGTCGGGTAGGCAGCCCGAAGCTGGACACGAACCAGCACTACCACAGCTTGGTAGGTGCGCTGTTATATGTTGCAGTGAATACAAGGCCGGACATCGCCGCAAGCGTTTCGATCCTGAGCAGGCAGGTTAGCAACCCAACGGAGATCGACTGGGTCGAACTAAAACGCGTTGTACGATATCTGCTGAAGACTGCCGACTACAAGCTGAAACTGTCAGCTGCGAACGGTGAACCATTAACTCTCATTGGTTACTGTGATGCAGACTGGAGTGGTGATCCTTCGGACCGCAAGTCAAATTCGGGATACATGTTCCAGTTGGGAAGAGCTACGATTTGCTGGGCTTTGTGGAAACAGATCGCAAGTCCAGACGCTCGAAGCACATAGATACTAGGATGCACTACACCAAAGATCTAGTTGACAAGGGAGTAGTAGTGCTTCGTCACTGTGGCACAGAGGAGATGGCTGCAGATGTCCTAACGAAGCCGTTGGGTCCTGTTGAACAGAAACGTTTTGCGTTGGTGATGGGCTTGGTCGCTACCGATGATCCGGCCACACCGGCTGCCTGAAGAGAGAACATCGAGGAGGAGTGTTAGATATAAAAGGTGGGGGCGATGTTTCTATCAACGCCGTCACTGCACCCCAATGCTGCCAACGTCAAGGTAACGATCACTTTATCATTCTCTGTCAATAACCGAACAATAAAGACGTGTGGAACCAATAGTCCGTGTTGCATCTTATTTCACAGTCGCGAAACGCCATTGGAACTTTGGTCGGTTGTGTTCTCCGTGCTGCGCTACCTGTTGGGTTGTCCGGTTCTGTAACCGGTCCGCTGGTGTCCCACAGAGAGCCTATACTTATTGAGTGGAGAGAGTCTCAATCAATTGAAAATATAGTTTTTAGCTCAGAAATACCCTTGAGATTTTATGCTAACTATTGTGAGAGCCTATTCTGCTTTGGGAATCTACAGTTTTTCTTGAACTAGAAACTTACCAAGGAGTTTTCGGATGAAAACAACGATACAGCCGCATTGAGTATCACTTATGAACTAACTTTATTCGACAATTATTTTCCCTTATATAGTGAAATTCTATCCTAAAAATGATCCTCGAGTAGAAAAATTCCCTATTCTAATGTGTTGGTGAAAATGGGACAACATTAAAAAACTAGATTCCTTTCTACATTTATCACCTTCATTCTCTCCTAATTTACGTAACAAACTTCCACCTCGGAACGCTTTCAAATTCAGGTTAAAAAATATAAATGTGGACGTGTCCCTATACGCCCTTCTGGCATGTGCTTATCTATCGTGCAGTGCATATCCTACAACTCTATTCTAAGCTATACCTGAGCGCGGCAGACATAGACCTAAATATTACAACTAGTTTTGTAATATTTCGTTCCACTTTCTTTGCAAAACGTTATCCTGTTTTACTTTACGAGGAAACATGGTTTGTCTGAAATACAATTATTTGCATACTCTGATCTTTCCTTGATAATTAATAATGTTGCTTGATTAGCAAATGTCGCGTTCGCAACAGATGTAGATCATAAACAAATGACTTCATAGCAGATTGGCTGCAATGAACGCTTTCAACTACCACCAAGGCGATAGACATTTGGGATATGTAACGAGTCAGAGCTGAAATTACCAATCCCAATAATGGACTACAAGATCCAGGAAATGCACCCGGGGGAATTTGGTTGGAACCCCATTTTCTCATTCCAAGGATGGAACACATAATTAAAGAATATGTTCTGTGCAGGACGATGCAAACATGTTCGGGGGAATTCGATTGGAACACAGTATTCCTATCCATATCCAAAGGACAGGAGGAAATCCAGGTCGTGTTTGCCATGGGAAAACACACTCCATCCGGGAGTAAGGACTCCAATGGAAGGATTTCAAGGAAACCAAAGCAGGATGCTCCAACGGAGCAAAATCCCAATCCGCAAGTTAACACTGAGTTTGCTTACCTCGGTACATGGGTACTAGGGGCAAGATGTATAGCTCGGATGATTACATCAACGGATCCATCTTCAGTAGTGGAGGACTGGTGATCCCCAACGCAGGAGCATTACTGGAGGAACCAATAAATCTTCATAGGAAGAGAAACAAACGTAGGACCATTATCCAGAGCATAGGGCTGCATCGGTTTATCCAAAGATTTACACACAGTTCGAAAAAGTAGTGTTAATTTCTGTTCAAATTGATAGGTTTAAAATGCAGTTATCACTGTACCCATGAAATATTTTACTGTTCCGTTTTCCGCTGATTCCACCCAGCAATCTAATTGGATTTTGTATTGTTTACATTTTGCCTTTGTTCTGCATCAATCATCTCCCATTATGTATCAATACACAACGTAGGAAGCAATTGAAAGTGAAAGTTGTTTTTCTTTGCTATTCCCGAAAAGTGCTTAAAGGGTGATACGGTCAAAATTTGGTCAAGGGAAAACGCGTGTAAATCGGTGAAATCGTTTATTTAAAAAATCAAATTAAATTTCTTTTTCAAGTTCAATTAGTATAAAATACAGGAAAAATATTCAGTTAGGCTTCCGCTTTTCCAAATCCGAATTGCCGGGCCTTACGCTTGACCCCTGCCATCAGATTTTGTACAGCCACCTTGTCCACCTTCTTCGCCACAGAAAGCCAGTTTGCCTTGAACTGCTGCTCGCCCTTAGCAGTTTTTTTGGTCTTCTTTAGGTTCCGCTTGACAATAGCCCAGTATTTCTCAATTGGGCGGAGCTCTGGCGTGTTGGGAGGGTTCTTGTCCTTGGGAACCACCTGCACGTTGTTGGCGGCGTACCACTCCATGGCCTTTTTACCGTAATGGCAAGATGCCAAATCCGGCCAAAACAATACGGAACAACCGTGTTTCTTCAGGAAAGGCAGCAGACGTTTATTCAAACACTCTTTCACGTAAATTTCTTGGTTGACAGTCCCGGAAGCTACGAAGCTACAGCCACAGGTACAGATGGCTTGCCAAACCAGATATTTCTTTGCGAACTTTGACAGTTTCATGTGCTTGAAAACATCTGCTACCTTTCCCCTTCCTTTTGCCGTATAAAACTCCTGTCCCGGAAGCTGCTTGTAGTCGGCTTTGACGTAGGTTTCGTCGTCCATTACCACGCAGTCAAATTTCGTCAGCATCGTCGTGTACAGCCTCCGGGATCGCGCTTTGGCCGTCGTATTTTGTTTATCATCGCGATTTGGAGTCACTACCTTCTTGTAAGTCGTTAGTCCGGCTCGTTTTTTGGCTCGATGCACGGTTGTAGACGATACACCCAGCTTATTTGCGGCATCTCGGAGAGAGAGGTTAGGGTTTCGCTTGAAACTACCGACAACTCTCTTTGTCGTCTCAGCGGCATCCGGCTTTTTTCGATTTCCCCCCGATCCAGACTTCCTGGCTGTCGACAAACGTTCCCCAAACACTTTAATTACATTTGTAACGGTTGATTTGGCAACTTTTAGCGATTTTGCCAACTTTGCGTGCGAGTAGCTCGGATTTTCGCGATGCGCGAGCAAAATTTTGATACGCTGCTCTTCTTGCTTGGACGGCATTTTGACAACTGAAGAGTGAATTCCAAAATCAAAATAGGAGCAACATTCTACACACACACACCTTCAAAATGAGGGGTGTTCAGGTTTTTTAAATGCAAAATTGAAAGAAATACGTCAAGTTGATATTGACCAAATTTTGACCGTATCACCCTTTACTTACTTAACTTAAGTGTCCTGAGCGCCATCCCTGGCGCAAAGGGCCAACGTGAAAGATCTCCATCCTGGGCGATTGTTTGCTTTCGCCTTGACCTGGGCCCAGGTCAAATTCCGGTCGACTTGCTTAATCTCCTTGTTTAGGCTTCGCCGCCATGAGCCCCTGGGTCTGCCTCTGCTGCGATGTCCGGCTGGATTCCAATCCAGCGCTTGTTTGCAGATTTCATTTCCGCTCTTCCGTAGAGTGTGGCCAACCCACCTCCACTTACGTTCCCGAATTTCTGTCGATATCGGCTTCTGGTGACACCGTCGATGGAGCTCGGCATTCGAAATCCAGTTGTGAGGCCACCAAGCACGAATTATATACCGCAGGCATCGGTTGATGAACACCTGCAGCTTCTGTGTGATCTCCGCTGATACGCACCATGTTTCGCTAGCGTACAGCAGTACAGATTTCACGTTAGAGTTGAAAATTCGGATCTTCGTGCGGAGACTAATCTGATTTGACTTCCAGATGTTTCGTAAACTCGCAAAAGCAGCCCTTGCCTTCTTGATCCGTGCACCTATGTCACTCTTGGTTCCGCCGTCCGACGCTATCTGGCTGCCAAGATATTGGAAACTTTCAACCTTCTCCACTTCCTGACCAGCTACCGTAAAATTGGATGGATTTCCCGTGTTGATATCCAACGATTTAGTCTTGCTGACGTTGATGTTGAGACCTGCCGCTGAGGAGCGTTAGGCGAGATCGTCGAGCTTACTCTGCATGTCAGAACGCCGTTGTGATACTAAAGCAACGTCATCCGCCAAATCTAGGTCGTTTAGATGCTCCATTGTAATAGGCTGCCAGAGCAACCCACGGTTCGGCACACGGTCGATCGCACCAACCATTATCTCGTCGATTACGATGAGGAACAGTAGCGGTGATAGAATACATCCTTGCCTCACTCCAGCGACTACCCGAATAGGGTCAGATAGGGCTCCGTTATGCAGCACCCTGCACGTGAAAGCCTAATACTGAGCTTCGATGAGGTTGACGATTTTATCCGGAACTCCCTTGCGCCTTAGGGCGCCCCACAGGTTTTCGTGGTTGAGTCGGTCGAAAGCTTTTTCGTAGTCAATGAAAACCAAGTAAAGGGACTCTTGGAATTCGTTGACCTGCTCCAAGATTATGCGGAGCGAGACAATATGGTCCACACAGGATCTTCCAGCACGGAATCCCGCCTGCTGCCGTCGGAGAGTCGCGTCGATCTTCTCCTGTATCCGGTTGAGGATAACTTTGCATAGAACTTTGAGAACACAACACAGTAACATAATGCCACGCCAGTTATCGCATACAGTTGGGTCCCCCTTCTTTGGGACCTTCACTAAGACGCCCTGCATCCAGTCAGCCGGAAAAGTCGCGGTGTCCCAGATATTGCAGAATAGTTGATGCAACATTTGTGCAGATAGCATGGGGTCAGCTTTGAGCATCTCTGCTGATATGCGATCGACCCCGGGAGCCTTGTTGGATTTCATGGTTCGGATAGCAGCTTCGATCTCCGGTAGGGATGGCGCCTCAGAATTGACGCGAGTGATGCGTCGCACTCTTGGCGGTTCATGCCGAGATGTTGATGGCTGGTTGACCGACGAAACTTGTAGAAGCTGTTCGAAGTGTTCAAACCAGCGTTTCAGCTGATCAGTGGGGTCGGTGAGCAACTGACCAGTCGCGTCCTTCACTGGCATCCTAGGATTCATCCTTGCTCCACTCAGGCGTCGTGAGATATCGTAGAGGAGACGGCTATCGCCTGTTGCTGCGGCTTTCTCACCTTCATCGGCTAGGGAGTCCACCCACGCTCGCTTATCCCGCCTACACGAGCGCTTCACTTCCTTCTCGAGAGCCGAATACAGTTGGCGGGCCTGGTTCTTCGCTCCTCTGGTTCTCGCCCGCTCTATCGCGGCTTTTGCATTTCTCCGCTCCTCTATCTTCCTCCAGGTGTCATCCGTGATCCACTCCTTTCTCTGAGCGCGCAGCTCGCCCAGGTTGTTTTCACTCGTTTCAGTAAAGGCATCCTTGATCGCCGTCCATTGCTCTTCTACGCTGCCACCATCAGGAATATCCGCAGCTCTGGTCTCCAGTTCCTCGACGAATGACCTTTTTACTGCTGGATCTTCCAATCGGCGTGTGTTGAATCGCCGTCCGAGCCGCTCCTCCCGCCGCTGGACCCGCGCGATACGAAGGCGGATCTCTCCAACGAGGAGATGGTGGTCAGACGCGATGTCGGCACTGCGTTTGTTCCGAACGTCAAGAAGGCTCCTTCTCCATTTTCGGCTGATGCAGATGTGGTCGATTTGATTTTCGGTATGTCCATCACGGGAAACCCACGTGACTTTGTGCACTGGTCGATGGGGGAAGAGCGAACCCCCGATCACCATGTCGTTATTGCCACAAAACTCTGCCAACAGCTCACCGTTTTCGCTCATTTCGCCAAGACCATGGCGCCCCATGACACGCTCATAATCCGTGTTGTCGGAGCCGATCTTCGCATTGAAGTCGCCGATGTAGATCTTGATGTCACCTCTCGGAATTTTATCCACGACTGCATTCAGTTGACTGTAAAAGTTCTCTTTGTCCTGTAACTCGGCAGCATCGGTTGGCGCATAACATTGGATTATGGTTAGGTTACGAACCCGCGTTCTGAATCTGGCAACGATTATCCTCTCATTGATAGGTTCCCACTTGATGAGCGCCGCATTTGCTTGGGCGCTAAGCAGGAAACCAACTCCACGGTGGCGGGGAGCGTTTTCACCTCGAATACCAGAATAGAGTAGTACCTGTCCCGACGGCAGCTTGTGTTCTCCAAAGTTTGGCCAACGGACTTCGCTTAGTCCCAGGATTTCGAGCTTCATGCGTCGAGCCTCGCTGGCGAGTTGTGCCAGCTTCCCCTGTTGGGCTAGCGTTAGTACATTCCATGTTCCAATTCTTGTCCGTTGTTTTGCGCTAAAAGTCGTTGCCGTAATATCAGTCCGTGATCTTTCTCTATTGGTTTCTGTAACAGTTGTAAAGTTTCGGGGACAGTAGGTAGTTAGCCTAAGGTCTCCTATCCGCCGTGATGGGGCTGCCATCTTGGGTATAGCTTTCGGGGATAAGCATTTCTTGTTTCAGCCGCTGGATGCCAGGCAGACGCTGTTTGAGCCGCACCTCCATGGTGAACAGACGCTCAGGCCGTGTAGGCCGAACCCGCTAGGGGCCCCCTTCCCTGTCAGCATATGACCAAAGCTCCCACCGGGGTTGGTTACCCGATCTTCGCTAAGGTTGCTCATATCCCAGGAGACACCACGAGGAGGTAGGGATAGGAGTTACTGGGTAAGAGGCTAATGGACCACTAATGGGGTCTATTTTATCCTTCAAGTACTCGCGGTACTGGTGGTACGCATTACCCAGTCGTTTGCCCCGCTGGCCAATGGCCAGCGGTGATGAAAAGAATATGATACTTTTACATCATCCCAAAAGTGCGTTTATCCCGAATTTTTCCCCGATTTTTACCCGTCGCGCGTTAGTTTCCAGTCGTGTGTGATTCCGTTGCTGTTTGGAAGAAAGGCAAGTGAGCCTCCCCTATTGGAGGGCGCCAACCTGCTGCAACCGGAGGAGCCTATGCTGATCGTCGTCTCACCTGTATATTCTGCTGTTGTCGCTGCCGCTGCCCGTGGAAGCTAATCGCTTTCACATCACCTGTAAGGAATAGAGCAGAAGAGAAACCCGTCCCGGTACATATAAACCCGAAGCCCGTCCCGCAAAATTTCCTGGTGAGTCAACCCGTTGCCCATCACAAATAATGCACATAAATGGAGCGTCACATATCATATACGTTTACATTATATATCATGTAAAGTTCTGACACATTTCATGCAATGTAGCAAATATTGTGTACAAAAACCCATATTTGTAAACAACATTGTTCACAAGTTGCTCGGTTGCGTGAGATGAAATACAAGTTTACGTGAATGAATGTTTGCATCACAATTAAAATTCAGAATTTTTATCTGTGCAGTAACAGAGTTACTTTAATATTCGGAGCATGGGCTCCAACGGAAGGTTTTCACCAATTTTCGCACTTATCAATGTAGCAGGGTTACCGTATGCGTGATAATATTTGCACCATTGAGCAATGTCAAAATTAAAAAAATTCTCAAAAATTTCGTTTATTTATTCAAAGGGGGGATGTTTTTCAGAGTCTTAAACTATGTTAATCATCGATCGAGTTTCCACTTGCTGCAATTACGGCCTCCACACGCTTCCGGAATGCACGGCAGGTTCTAATAATGTAGTATGGATCCATTTCTCTCCAGGTACGGATCAATGTTTGTATGAGGCTTGCTGTACTCGGGTGGCGTTTAGAACAGGCCTTGGCCTTCATGACGCGGCATATTGAGTAATCCAGCGGATTAAGATCGGGGCTGGATGGCGGCCACATATTCTTCGCCCAGAACGGAAGATGTTCCTGCAACCACTGATGATGATGATGATGGTCCCAACTCTTACCCCTACAATGGTTTGAGCTGGACGAGTTATCTTTAAGATAATTAAATATAAACATTTTAACCAGGTTTGCAAACAAAATCGAGCTGGTTACAATTACAGATATAAATGTCCTGTTAAATATGCTATAGGCATCAACCAAAAACATTCAAAGGTGTAACTAGTTATCAAAAGTCCAAGTATAGTCCTCGACAATACTTCCATTTACACGTGGCCTGGGATTTACACGTTTAAGCTTCCGCAGTGCCAGGACTATATCCAAGGAAACGACTTCCAGCCAACCCTTTACTAATTCAAGGCTTTTGCCACAATTTCCACGTATTAGTCATTTATACCTGTATTCCGCGCGCGAGGCTCAAACCATCGTAGACTACTCAAAGCTATTTTTACTATTACTACTACAAAATCAAAAAACTAAAAATCCATCATCACCATAGAGGCAAACAATGTAGTTTTTTGTATATGCTACACCAATTACTAAAATGTCTATATGACAGTCTCCATACAAAATAATCTGTTAGAGATAACATACATGATTTATCCATTCATAAAAATTTAACTGCTCAATAAACAGCTTTTACATGTGAAATGCAGCGTCTCTTGAATTCTGTAAGTGTAGTTGCACGCTTGATGTGTCTAGGCATCGAATTGAAAACATTTATACCTTTGAAAAATAATGAATTTTGTGAAGCATTATTCAAAAGATGTGGTGTTCTTACTTCATCCGCGTTTCTAGTGTTATATCTATGAAAATCACTTCCTCTTTCAATCCGATCACACAAATATCGAGGCAGCAAACCGTTAACTACTTTAAAAATGAACACCATAATCAAAAACACAATTCTTTGCTTCACTGACAGCCATTGCAAAGCGTCCAGCATAAAAGTTGAGGAAGTGAATCTATTACATCTTAAAATCAAACGCATTACTTTATTCTGCAAACGCTGTAATCTCGATATTTGTGTTTCCTTGACCAAAAATAAAATGGAAGGGCAAAAGTCTAGATGAGGGGAGATGATTGATTTGTATAACTGTATTTTACTACCAATAGTTAAATCGTTTTTCAAGCGACATAGGATTCCATACTTCTTGGCAATTTTCTTGATGACATTGTCAATATGAGAATTGAACTTGAGTTTGTCATCAATAATCACGCCAAGATATTTAATTTCCTGAACGCGATCAAGTGTCTCATCATCAATAACAACACAGACATCATCATCTACACGATTCGGCGAAATTACCATGAATTTAGTTTTACTTATATTCAATTTCAATTGTTTATACTTCAACCATCTACTTAGAGAACGCAAATCTTCATTCAAGCGTGAAACGGCTTCTTCTAAATCTTTAGCTGCAATGAATAACACAGTATCGTCAGCAAAAAGATTAATATCACAAAACCGTAAAACTCGTCGCATGTCATTAATATACATAATAAATAAAAGGGGCCCTAATACACTTCCCTGTGGCACTCCAAGGTCATTGTCAACGGGACAAGATACAAAATCATTAAAAACAGTCCTTTGTGTTCTGTCAGATAAATAGCTTTCAAAACATTTGTATGCAGAACCCGAAATTCCAAAGCGCTTGATTGTTCTCAACAATAAGGGCCTAGAAATTGTCTCAAAAGCGCGTTTTAGATCCAAAAACACAGCAACAATCGTATTTTTATGCTCCAAATTTTCTTTCCATTTAGCTAACACTAAGTTTAACGCGGTTTCACAAGAATGGCCTTCCCGGTATCCCGATTGTTCCGGTATCAACAAACAGTTACTATTTAAATATTCTAACAGCTGGCCTTTTACAACAAGTTCCAAAATTTTCTCTAATGTGTGCAACATGTTGATGGGACGAAACTCTTCGGCTTTAATCGTCCCAGCAACTTTTTGTATAGGAACAACTAAAGATTCTTTCCAAATATGCGGCACGTGCCCAGATTGCAATGATTGATTAATAAGGTCCCGCAGAGTGTGTCGAATGACATGAAAGCAATCTTGAATAATTCTAGCATTAACATTATCTACTCCAGCCGTTTTTCCTAATGAAAAGCAAATATTTTTAAGTTCATCTAATGTAATTGGGTGAAAACCATAAAATCTACAATTACTATTAATCGGCTGTTTTATTTCGTCCGGTTCATTGATCAGTTCAATAGATTGATTGATCAGTGAAACGCTCTCGACGAAATAGTCATTAAACTTAGAAGCAATTACTTGTTCTGACTGTTCTAATATGCCATCAAAAGTTATGGTCCGCGATTTACAATTACTAGGCTTCATCAAAGATTTCAAAATTTTCCATAACTCTTTGCTGTTGTTTTGATGCTGATCAATTTTCCTCTGAATATATTCACATCGAGTTTTCTTAATCGATTGTGAATATTTATTACGCACGACCGTGTACCTATTCCAATGATTATCACTATTAGATCTACAAAACTTTTTGTACCATTTGTCCCTCTTACGTTTAAGACGCAAAAGATCCAAATTGTACCAGCTGTTCGAGTTTTTCAAAGAAACAAACTTTTGTTCAACTAATTTATTGGTACAAGTTTTCAAAACGTTAGTAAGAACAGCTGCATCTTCATCTACAGTTCCGGTAACTAATGGAAAATCCACGCTTCTCTCAACAAGATTCGAAACAGCTTGCTTCGAATATTTCCTCCAGCACTTCATTTTTTTCAAAATTATCGTTATCGTTAACACTGTCTAAGAAATTAATTACTAAAGTTTCATGATCGGTTATTTTCAAATCAGCTTGAGTAACTGAACTGACAGAATCAAAATTAGAATAAACATGGTCAATCAAAGTTCTACTGTGCCGGGAAATACGCGTACATTCACTTACTAATTGTTTTAAATTAAAGAAATCAGCTAATTGCTTCAGATGGTTCGAATTGCTAGTATCATGCCAATTAATGTTAAAATCACCCGCAAGTATATTTAATTTACTAGAATCTAAAAATGTCTCGAACCAGTTCTCTAAAATTTCAATAAAACGCTGATTACTTGAACTGGGAGAATGATACAAAACACCATAATTACCCATCTTCATGCCACGTTCAACTGTAATGCCTAAGAACCAATTGCCATCAATAACTTCGTTTTGGCGAATATTGAATTGAACTGATTCTTTGACATAAATAGCAACACCGCCAGTGTGCCTCGAATGTGACAAACAAGCAGCAGCTTTATATCCCGGAATGCTATACTGATCAAAAGATTCAATTTCTACAATATGTGTTTCTGCTAACAAAACCAAAAGTGGACGATTTTCTTCTACAATCTGACGTAATGTTACGTAGTTTGTAGATAACCCCGCAATATTCAAAAATAAAATCTCTAATTTACTCACATTACTACTGGAACTTGGTTGCTATTTATTGAAATGTAAGCTGCTTTTTTTCTGATCATATAGTTTTTTATACACAAAACAATTAAAACTAAATGCTGCGTGGTTGACGTCCAGATTTAATTTACGCTCCTTATTAGTTTTTAAACAATTAACGCATTTCAATACAGTTCTATACAGTGTTATGTTGTTTGCTGCATCTAGAGCATCGTTCGCAATTTTTGCAATCCGTGCTTTTGTGCCCAAATTCTCCACATCTGAAGCATCGCAAAACATTAATCGCGGGAACTATCGAGCACCGATCAAACCCTACATTTACTTTTTTCGCACATAACAAATATTTATACGTCTCGATATCGACTTCAATCACAACACTAAACTTGTTGTAAGTGAAGCGTGGATTTTCAAACATGTTAACTACTTTTACATCATTAATTGCGATGTCTTCATTTTGACTTTTTAAGAAGTCAATGACGACATCGGAGGAATACTGATCGCTCATGCCCACCATTTTTAACATTGGCACCGATGTGGGAACAACAGCGTTGTAGTTTTCACCCAAATTGCTTTCAATGCCCTTTTTCACCTCATTTACATTGTATCCTGTTGCACACTCAACAATAATGGAGCCATCTTTCCCGTTTCTAAAGTTAATGATTTTGTGTGTTTTTGGATCCAGGTTTGTTTTCAAAAACTTGCGAGTTTCCTCGCAGTCTTGTTTGGACTCTTTAGGTTTAATCACAATGACCGGGCGAGCCTTACGGTTGTTCAGTTTTTTACTTTCAAACTTACTTTTATCATTTTCAACTTTATTTTTACTGATATCCTTACTTTTACTGTCCCCTTGTCCGTTTTTCAAAGCATCAGCGAAACTACATTTAACTTTATCATTAGTAGAATTCTCTTCGTCATGACTATTACTATTACCATCGGGGATTTGACCCGCTTCAGAGGGAATCGGCCCAGATCCACTGCTATTATTCATTGCAACTAAATTTTTGTCCGCAATAATTCTCGAAAATGAACTAGTCATATTTTCCAATTTTTCATTTAATAATATTTCAAGTCCGCCAACGGCTTCCTTCAGGGTACCATTTACATTTAAACGGATAGCTTCCATACCGGTCTTCAACGCGTTATCAATTTGAGCAGCAATCTGATCTCGCATGTTTGTGATCGAGGCCGAAATAGAAGATATTCTTTTCACTTCTTCCTCAATATTTCTAACATGCGAGATCGAATCACTCGGCTCGTCACAACTAGACAGACAATCGTCACACTTGTACCTATAGGAGATTAACATTCTCCATGA
Organism: Ochlerotatus camptorhynchus; assembly: GCF_037179485.1. NCBI lineage: Eukaryota > Metazoa > Arthropoda > Insecta > Diptera > Culicidae > Ochlerotatus > Ochlerotatus camptorhynchus. Next base: position 182,892 of record NW_027041127.1, on the reverse strand, counting down.
CAACCTTTGCCGTACTCCTAGTAAGTGTAGTGCATCTCATGTGGAACACACGAGAACACTTACCACTACAGGTTAACGGCAGATCGCTTGCCATTAGGGGGTAATGGAGTCGGGGGGACTCGCATTTTGGACATTCCATTTCTACCTAAACACAGTCAACAGACGCTGCATGCAACAATATACAGGGTACAGAAGAGACAATTAAATATCGATTTCACCGCCGCAGCTACTATAGGAAAGCAATTGCTTCCTTTCAGTGCGCCGGGGGGATCGAAAAATAAGCAAAATTTTACGAGAACGGCTACTTTTGTAACCTGTTCTCCTTCTTATCCTGTTATCAAATACTATTGGGCACGCGTTGAAATTAATCAATCGCGGCACACAACACAATTTCACACGTAATTAAAAATAATTTTTTCACTGCACAACAAATTGAACTACACTGTTTGCCATCACACAGAGCATTGAGTGCGGTTCGAGGTGTGGCACGGAGCCCCATCTAGTTGAAATACAACATTTGGCTTCGGACCGTACTGTTCTTTGATCCACGGAAGAACATACTTACTTAAAATCCGTAGACCTCTGTGATGACCTTGTCGCCTTCTGGAATGAACACCGGGTCCATTTTTTTTTGCCATCGGAAGCCACCAATCCAAACACCATAACGCTAGCAGGATGCTTGGTCAGATACACGTTCTTGTGCTCGTCGGCCACGTCTTTTACCGGAAGAGAACTAATATACCGGTCGGTTCTGGAATTTGATACGGGATCGACGGTAAACATGCTCTCGTCGGTGAACAGGATTACCGATTTTTTTCGCTTAAGGAAGTTTAAGATTTTGTCGTAGCTCCCGGATGCGATTGGTAATCATGTGAGTTTTTTTTCCGTGCCCTCGACTTCGCCCTGCAATCTTCCTTTACGATCTTCCGTGCCGTAAAGTCACTGATCCCGTGTTCCTTTGCCATTTTCCTTATTGAACGCACTGGATTCACCCGAATCTTCCTTTTGATAGCAGCGATAACCCTCGGAGCCCGAGCAGACCTCGGACGACCTGTGGGCACCTTCGCGGATAGTTGCCCTTTCTTTTTTCGGTCTAAAACCCTTTTGACGGTCCACCGGGACACTCCCACGGCGATTGAAATGTCTGTGACATTTGCGCGTGGGAAAAATCAGCCACTTCGTCATGGTGCAGCTGTCAAACTAAGTAAATCATTTTCTTTTATACACAGCCTACTACGGTATCAGCTATAGGTAACGTGCATGCAAAGAAAACCAAGGCATTGTATGCACAGGTGAAATGGGAACCTTATTTGTACGATGGTGCAAACATTATCACGCATACGGTACATTGAATTCAAGAACCCCATCTCTTGCATCGTGCAACATATTTTTGCAAGAAATCTTCAGAATCGTCATCAATCTTCTATCTATCTATCAGCGTACGCGCAGCTAACCACAGCAATCACTCCCCTCGAATCATTCAAAGCTTCATATTTATTGAATTAAATTGTACAGATTATTTTACAGATTTTTGTCAGATTTTTGAATTTGGAAAAATGTGGCAACACTGCAATCTACTTGATAGCGCGGCACTCTGCTTCGGCCTTTTTTCGTATACCAGCTGCAGCAGAGGTAAGACGTGCTTCCCCATCGGTACTCCATAACACACAGTAATGAATCCAACCTTACATTGGATGTAAGATAAATTTGTTTGCTGAATATGTTGTTGCAGCGACTTCACTTCCGATGACGATGCTCACTTCAGTATACGGTATCGTAATCTTACCTAGGCTCTGGTCGCATCAAACACCCATTTGGAAGTGGCACAAATGAAAAAAACTTCCCAGCTCCATCTACACTCTCCAGAGACCGACGCGACGATATAAGACAAACTACGAGCCTTCAATCATTGTGAGAAAATCATCCTGTCATCTTTCACAGTTCGTTAGATAAAATCCGGCGCAAATAATGATGTCCCACAGTGGATAGATTAGCTTGTGTACAGCTTTCTGCCGTCAGCCTGTTGGGAGGAAAGTTATTTCTAATTAGTATCAAAATAGAAATAACCAGATCCTGTTGAATCGCACATTCACAAACAGATTCGATCAGGATTATTGGTACAGACGTCTTTTTCTCTCCCTGTCCATCCCATGGATTAACTACCCGCCCAATCCCCCACCAGCCCATTATTGTCAGTCAGCAGATCAAAAGCAAATAATTTGCTCATTTCATTCTGGAGCAGTCTTTTGATGCTGGGGTTTTTGTTTTCCACCCTCAGGCATTGTGTTCCATCTTAGCACACCTTAAGCCGGATCAGCTTAATTTGCTTCGCTATATACAACAATCACACCTCTTGCTCTGATCCCGTTCCCGTTCCGGTGCAGATAGTGACGATGACGACAACGACGACGACGACGACGTTGTCTTTGTCGCGCAATCCAATCCAATTAAAACTAATTGGAAGCGAGAACCCCCGGACCAGACACTACCGCAGTTGCTTCTTCCTTTCTACCTATTTTTGTGCCATTTAGCTCCTCTCATTCCGGTCTTTGGCTCGGTGAGGGCCTGATACCTACTCAATCTGAATATCCTGTGGCGTATCGTTTTCCGGAGATTGGTTTGTCTGTCGGTTCTGTCTGGGTTACATCAGAGCGGCGGCGGCGGCGTCGTATCGCGAAGTTACCGATTTGTTGGCTTTTTGTTATGGAAATTTAGCCATCGAAATTGAGGAGAGTGGTCGGTAAAACGGTAATTGGTTCGGTTGGTCCATTTGTGAGTGGTTCTAGATTGTGGTGGTCTAATTTAGGGCCAGCGGCTTCGTTCGTTCAACATGTACTGAAGGAAGGGTGCGCATATCACTTGAAAATTCCGTGGCATTGTTGATTCACCCTCTGAACGATGCCCAAATTAAGCTAGTGTTTTGATGTTATTTGATCTTCCAGTATTGGACATCTCCCGATTGCATTACATACCTAGAGCCAGTTTTTTTTCTGTAAATTCTGCAATGACTTTGTACAATTCCTACCTAAAAGAACACGGCAGTCTGCTGAAAATCCAGCAACTATGCTGGTAAATAAATTAGGTAATGCACCGCAACACAAAACCCACCTCTAAACAGAAATCCATCTCATGAATAGTATCCATTCAAAAGGGACTTAAATGAATGTATTAATGCTTACAGCTCATACAAGCCATATTCAGCGCAGAACCTCCATCACACGGATGATTTCCGCATAATAACCGTATGCTTCAACTTTGAAACCACCTACGGAACATCCATGAAGTACGACACGTAGAATGCAGAAACAAATAACCCCCTGGTTTTAATAAACCCACCTTCTACCCATGGAGCGCGACGTACTTAATGGATCGCCCTTTTACCTCCGCAGTGCTTGCTAGAGTTCCGGGGCATCTCCGTTGGATGGTGAAAATGGCCTTCAGTTTTGTATGCGAAATTTGTGAATTATGAAAATGAAAGGATTCTGCATCTACCTGGTCACACCCCACCGTCAAAAGCACGCTATCTCTGTTCAGAAATTGTTCATGACGAAATGGTACGGCTGCGGTGAGTACCAGTATCAGGCTCCGATCGCACACCGTATGAGCATTCATTAGCGTTATCCATTCATGTCCGCACACTTGCTAAATTAAATTAGAATTAAATATGCTGAATTTATTATTGTTCTATGATTGTGGCTGCAGATAAGTGAGAATATTCACGTTGGTTGGGAGCAGTTGTAACTACGGAGGGTATCCAGGATAAAAATGGGCTACTGAAAATCAACCATTGAATAATTTTCAATAATCTTTCAGAAAGTTCAGAAGAACGTATCAGAAAAGATTTTTGTTATTTATCAGCCTATAGTTTACCTTGATTTTGCCAAGGTGTCTAAATAATGATTCAATATCCAATATTTGTTGATTGACCGACATTTCCGGGTGTTTGGAGGTTTGAAGTCTTTTGCTACAAAATTATTGTTACCGGCGGGTAACATTGCTGACTTAAAAATCAAATGACACGGAAAAGTCAGAATGTTTATATTAGGGAATTGATTTATTCCGATTTGCAACGGCAAGTTTGAATGAGTGGGCGGCTGAGATCAGAAGAGTGACCGAACAGCTAGACAGTGAGTGCTAGTGGTGGGTGGATGGAATCCACTGAACCTGAATGAAGTTGGGGCGGAAACTCTATCGGGGGAGAGCCAGTGAGCGCATGATGGGGAGGAAAGAACGACGACGGAGCGAAGGAAGTCGGGATCCAGCTACAGAAAGGAGATCACGGAGTGAACTTTGTTCGTGAAGTTTACGGACGAAGAGTGTAAGTCACCATTTCTTGCGCACCTCGACGTCGTGGTCTCGCCTTCCCGCGAACGGTCTTGGAAAAAGCCTTGTTGGATGACTTTCCGTGCCTGCTCCGCTAAGCGACATCTATCGCGTCGGTCACGCTAACGAGCGCCTTCTGCTGGCGGACAATAATATGAAACCAATTTGAGTCCCTGAATTCTGTTCTTTAGAACGAGCATCAGGGTTTACCTCTTTATTTGAGGGATTCGCCTTGGAGCTCGAAACTTGCTTGGAGTTGGGCTTAAAATTATTGGGAACTGGCTTATTTCCTTTCGAAGGAGGTTGGGTACCAGCGGAATCACTTTGGCGATTCCGATTCGAAAATGATCTAGCAGCCGAATACGTTCCACTGCCTGCCTTGATCGCAAAGCTCTCCCGTTTGTTCAATTCAAACATCTTCGAAAAGCTGAAAAATCAGTTGCGTCAATATCCCTGCCAATAGCCAACAGATCCTTGAGCGTGGTAGCCCTTTCACCTACCAATGCCTTACGGACATCGTAACTTCGAGGACCTCGACCTTTTCGGCCTCCGCCATGGGATAGCTCATGACTTGGAAGAGTCGGCTAATTTGGGGATAATATTGTTGAAAAGTATCTCCTTTTTGTTGACGGGTTTGGTAGATCTTGGTTCGAAGTACCGAGTCAAGATTTGGATGTCTGAATTCCTTTTTCAGTTTTCGAACGAAATGCGACCAATCTCTCAGCGAGTATTGGCTTCTTCTCGAGGTGTACCAGCCTAAAACTGGACAGTCAAAGAGATGGATTGCCGAATCTAATAAATCAGAGTCGGTGGCATGATCCGAAATAGCCAGTGTAGAGTTGTGAATAGTGAGGAATCATGAGAGAGTGAGAGGGTTTGTAGGTTCCTGGTGAAGAAGATAAACATAGTTGTGAACTCAATAAAGACATATTAACTTCGATCCTTGTTTTATTAGGTTAAATTACACTCCAACAGCAATGGAATCATAACGTGCATGTTAGACAATTTCGCCGTCGAGTTCCTGATTGACTCTAAGGCGGCAATCAATACAATCACCGAAGAAGTTTGGAAGAAGTTAAAGAAGAACAAAGTCATTGTTTTCAAACGGAATGCTATGTATGACCGTAAATTCACTTTATACGCCAGGACGATAAAATTATGGGGATGCTGCGCCAAGATATTATTGAGCCAGTTAGAGGTCCATCTGATTGGATTTCGCCGATGGTTGTCGTGCTCAAAAGCAAAGATGACGTCCGACTCTGTGTAAACATGAAGTACCCGAATGAGGAAATTCAACGGGAACATTATTCGATGCCAGTAATCGAAACCTTTTTTTTTTTTTTTTTAACTCTTTATTTGTTCCAAATTCAAAATAAATTACATTTCATTTTAACCTAGGTGCTCCAGTTACTGCAGTAACGTACCAGCCTTACTTGTTATGATGTATATCTAAGTGTTTTTACATTGTTCCTGTCTTGGCAATTCAGTATTTTAAACAGGTGTTTTAACCTGCATGTCAGTATAACAATTGATATCTTAAAACTAAAAACTAAAACTAAATATTATCTAAGTATAATCATTTTCAGAACTTTGTTCTGAATCCTTTGAAGTGCTGTTTTCCTGGTAGTGCAACAACAAGACCATATTGGCACAGCGTAAAGCATGGCCGGTCTAAAAACTTGTTTAAATATTAGAAGTTTATTCGTCAGGCAAAGTTTGGATTTCTTGTTTATAAGAGGATACAAACATTTTATATATTTGTTACATTTAGCTTGAATGCCCTCAATGTGATCTTTAAAAGTTAATTTTTGGTCAAGTATTAATCCAAGATATTTCACTTGGTTTGACCAGGAAATTGGAACTCCGTTCATAGTGACTATGTGACTACTACTAGGTTTCAAAAACGAAGCTCTAGGCTTATGTGGAAATATTATAAGTTGAGTTTTGGAAGCGTTGGGAGAAATCTTCCATTTTTGTAAATAAGAAAAGAAAATATCTAAACTTTTCTGCAGTCTGCTGCAAATAACACGAAGACTTCTTCCTTTAGCGGAAATGCCTGTGTCATCAGCGAACAAAGATTTGTGGCAACCCTGAGGCAAATCATGGAGGTCCGAAGTGAAAATGTTATACAATATAGGCCCAAGAATGCTACCCTGAGGAACTCCTAATCTAACAGGTAGTCGATTAGATTTGGAATTTTGATAATTTACCTGCAGAGTTCTGTCAGTTAAATAATTTTGAACTAATTTCATAATGTAAAGTGGAAAATTAAACTTTTTCAATTTAGCAATCAAACCTTCATGCCAAACACTGTCGAATGCTTTTTCTATGTCTAGAAGAGCAACTCCAGTTGAGTGGCCTTCAGATTTGTTTGAACGAATTAACTCTTGGTAACTCTTAAGAGTTGATGAGTAGTTGAATGCCCATGGCGAAATCCAAACTGCTCATCTGCAAAAATTGAGTTCGTATTGATGTGAAGCATCATTCTATTCAAAATTATCTTTTCAAAAAGTTTACTTATTGAAGAAAGCACACTTATTGGGCGGTAGCTAGAAGCTTCAGCTGGATTTTTAAACGGCTTTAAAATTGGAACAACTTTTGCATTTTTCCATTTATCAGGAAAGTATGCCAAATGGAAACACCTGTTAAATAATTTTACCAAGAAAGACAAGGTACTCTCTGGGAGTTTTTTGATGAGGATATAGAAAATTCCATCATCACCTGGAGCTTTCATATTTTGAAACTTTTTAGTTATAGACCTTACTTCGTCCAAATCAGTCCCCCAGGAATCATCAAAAATATTTTCCCGAGAGAAAATATTCAGAAAATCCCGAGCAACCTGATTCTCAATAGGACTAGTAAGACCCAAACTGAAATTATGGGAACTCTCGAATTGCTTAGCAAGCCATTACTGAGATTTTTCCAAATTTGTGATCAAAATGTTACCACTTTCTTTAAGCGCTGGAATAGGCTTTTGAGGTTTTTTCAAAATGTTTGTGAGTTTCCAAAAGGGTTTGGAACTCGGGTCTAATTTAGAAACATTATTTTCAAAAGTTTTGTTCCTCAGGGCAGAGAATCGCTTTTTAATTTGTTTTTTCAAATCCCGCCAGATAACCTTCATGGCAGGATCGCGTGTTCTTTGATATTGTCTCCTACGGACATTTTTAAGACGGATCAAAAGCTGAAGATCGTCGTCTATTATAATTGAATCGAATTTAACCTCGCATTTTGGAACTGAGGCAGCTCTTGCTTCAACTATAGAAGTAGTCAGAGATTCAAGAGCATAATTAATTTCATCTTTGGTTTGCAAAGGAATGTTTGGATCGAAGTTATATTCCATAAATGTTCGATACTGCTCCCAATCAGCTCTATGGTAATTGAAAGTAGAGCTGTTGGGATTAGAAATTATTTCTTGGGATATTTCAAAAGTTACTGGAAGGTGATCAGAACCGAAGTCAGCATGGGTAACCAGTTGGCTACAAAGTTGACATGAATCAGTTAAGACTAAATCAATAGTGGAGGGATTTCTTGCAGAAGAAAAGCATGTTGGGCTGTTTGGATATTGAATAGTGTAATAACCTGCAGAACAATCATCAAACAGAATATTACCATTGGAATTGCTTTGAGCATTATTCCATGAGCGGTGTTTTGCATTAAAATCACCAATAATTGGAATGGCAAATAGGTAGCTATAAACGTAAGTTATTCAAATTTTGTTTCAACAGAAACTCCCAAAGTTTCAAAAACTTTGGTTTCAAATGAAGAAAGAATTTTATATTTGATTCGTCTATGAATAATGATGGCAACGCCACCACAGGGTCCATCAAGACGATCATTTCTATAAATCAAGTAATTTGCGTCCTTCTTAACCTTATGGTCAGGTTTAAGGAACGTTTCAGTTATAACGGCAATATGCACGTTATGAACTCTCAAAAAGTTAAATAGCTCGTCTTCATTATCTTTAAGAGATCGAGCATTCCAATTTACAATATTTAATGCTTTAAAATCCATTACTGAATTTTAAAGTCATGACAATATTATTTGCAAATTTTACTCCAGTTTGAATAGCATCAAACATGGAGTTAGATTTAAGCATATCAGAAATCATGTCAATTAATGATTTCTGTAAAAATTCCATTTTAGGGGCAGTAATGCTTCCTAAATCAAAATTGTCGAAATTTCCGTTTGAATTACGTTAGTTAGTATTTTGATTTCTACCCGCTGCAATAGCAGCATAGGTAGCTCCATTAACTCGCTGAACATTGTTAGCAGCGAGGGGAGTAGGTACAGATGAAAAATTTGAAGCCGGGTTTATATTTGTACCTACGGGTACGAATGTAGAATTTGTTCCTTGCTGACCATTGTTAACAGCAGAGGAATTTGTACCTGGTTGGAAACGTTGAGCGTTTCCTACCTGTCGCTTAGAACGAGATTGTAGGATCGCTTTGCGAGTCTTACATTTCCAAAAATTGGATTTGTGGTTTTCACCACAATTTGAACATTTAAATTTCTTAGGATCTTCCTTCACTGGACAGTCTTTTGCGTGAGAGGAATCACCACAATTCATGCATTTAGCTGGCATGTAACAATTTTTAGTTCCGTGGCCCCAACCCTGGCACTTACGGCACTGAGTGAGGTTTTGGAAATTTCCTCCAGTCTTCCTGAAGTGTTCCCACTTCACTCGAACATGGAGCATAAGGCTAGCTTTTTCTAAGGCCTTAAGGTTGTTTAGTTCACTAGACTTGAAGTGAACTAAATAAAAATCATTAGAAATCCCGTTGCGCGAATCGCCAGGACGGGATTTCATTTTCATTTTGATTACTTGGAGTGGCACAACTCCAAGTAATTTTGCCAGTTCATCTTTGATCTGATCCAGGGATTCACCACTGGGCAGTCCTTTCATGACAACCTTGAACACACGTTCAGTTTTGGTGTCGTAAGTAAAAAATTTGTGCTTCTTCTCAGTAAGATACTTGAGAAGACATTTAAATCCGTCCAATGTTTCAGCCAATACACGACATTCACCCCGACGTCCAATTTGTAGTGAAAACTTAACTTTCACGAAATTCAAAAGTTCCATGCGAAGAGCATGGAAATCAGAAGTGGTTATCACAATAGGGGGAATCTTTTCCTTCTTGGCATTAAGCCGGGAAAGTTTACTAGAATTTTTCTTGGATGATGGATCATTTTCATCATCCGTGAGCAAATCAAATTGATTACTCAAATTAATTTCATCAGAAGGGAGATCAAGAGTTTGCCCCTTTCTTTTGCGTTTAGGTGCCATAGCGGCAGTAAATTTTTATCCAAATCGACTTCCAAGCAGATTACTATAAGAATCTGAAGGATCGAAGAGGAATTTTCCAAATCGATATCCAAAAAGGATTACCTCGGGTAGGGTCCAAACAAGGATCGAAGAGGAATAAGAGTTGAACAAGGTAGAAATTTTTTTTACAGGTTGAGCACTGAAAAGTGCTGTTTAAATTTGTTGTAGCTTTAGGTAGTAGTAACACTTCCTTCAGCAAAAATCAAATAGATCCGCACGGCAAGAGAGCACGATGCGGACTGAAAATAATCGAAACCTTTCTAAACGAACTCGGTGGAGCCACGTATTTCTCACGTTTAGTCATGACCTCAGCTTACTATCACCTGGAGCTTCATCCAGAATTGGCGTAACGTAAGAACGTTTATGACAAACCGAGGCTTGATGCGTTTTAACGACTTTGTTAGCAATAAACTGCGCACCGGAAATTTTCCAACGGGTAATGGCAGAGTTGTTTGCTGATATCGGTGGCGTGGTAGTATATATAGATGATGTTGTCGTAGCCGGAAGAACCCAAGAGAAACATGACATCAGGTTAAACAAAGTCCTAACCGTCTTGAGAAACAACAATGCTAAGATGAATCTTGAAAAGTGCGTTTTTGGCGTGAGAAAGCTGGAAATACTAGGGTTTAAAGTGAGCGCCCTGGGGATATGCCCATCCGAGGAGAAGGTTGCAGCAATCAAAAGCTTCCGAATGCCAGAAACCAAAGTGGAAGTTCGAAGCTTCTTAGGACTTGTCAATTTTTGCGGACACTTTATACCAGATTTGCAAACTCTTACAGAGCCACTACGTAAGTTCATTCGCGGGGAAACTAATGCTTATGAGGAAAGCCAGCGTGCAGCGTTTGATGACCTTCGACAGGAGCTAACAAACAATGTACGAAAGTTGGGATTCTATGATCCTACAGACATCACGGAGCTGTACGTGGATGCCTCTCCAGTAGGTTTAGGTGCAGCGTTAGTTCAACGTGATAATGCAACCAGGCCTAGAATCATCAGCTTCACTTCCAAGGGTCTGAAGCGTTAGCCGTTGTATGGGCAGTGGAGAGGTATTATTTGTACTTGTTTGGGCTTCGATTCACGATCTTTACGGACCACAAAACACTCGAATATATTTTCCAAGGAAAGTACAGAGACGGACGACTAGCCTGCGCAAGAGCCCAAGGTTGGGCTCTACGCCTTCAACCTTACGATTTTCAAATGAAGCACATTCGTGGGCTGAGAAATATTTCTGATGTATTATCTCGCATGTGTAGTGAACAAGATCCAGCGTTTGATGAAAATGCACAACACTTTCTTTCTGCAATCGGAGAATCATCAGTGGCTATTGCTTTGGAACGAGACTGCTCGGGACTTAATACTGGGTACTGTAATTCAATCCTTGAAGTCACAAAATTGCACAAAGGATCTATTTCAATACCAAGCTTTCAGCAAAGAGTAAGGTTTCATAGACGGCATCGTTGTACGTGAGGATAGAATAATCTTGCCATTAAAACTAAGACGGCGACTACTGGATATTGCTCACCGCGGACATGCTGGGATTGTTGCTATGCGTAGGAATCTGCGACAGTACGTGTGGTGGCTATGTATGGATCGTGATGTCTGCAGCGCTGTCAAAGAGTGTATTGGGGGTACTCGGTGGCGCATTGTATATGCGAGAATTGCATGTGTATACTAGCACCAAGTAGTGAGAAAATTCTGAACAACTGTCCACCAACGAAAAGATCTTGACTTCCTGAACAACTTTGCTAAAGACATTTACTCTCTATCTGGTCAGGATCTAGTGATGTAGCACATGCGAAAACTTAACATGTATACGAGCACTACCTAGCGAGAAGATTCTGAACTACTGTTAACCAGCAAAAAGGCTATGATCTCCTGAACAGCTTTGGCTAAGACAGTAACTTTCTATCTGGTCAGGATCTCGAGATATAGCATATGATAATTTCACGTGTATACTAGCGCCACTTAGTGAGAAAATTCTGAACTACTCTCCACCAGCCAAAAATACTTGACCCCCTGAAAAACTTTGCCGAATATATTTACTTTCTATCTGGTCAGGATCTAGAGATATTTTATATGCGAAAATTTCACATGTATAGTTGCGCCGCGAAGTGATAAAACTCTGAACTACTGTCCACCTACGAAAAGGCCTTGACCTCCTGAACAAATATGCCGAAGACAGTACCTTTCTAGCTGGTCGAGAACTAGAGATATTTTATATGATAATTTCACGTGTATACTAGCGCCGCGTAGTGAGCAAATTCTGAACTATTGAGCACCAAGCAATAGCCTTTGACCTCCTGAAAAACTTTGTGAGAGGCAGTATCTTTCTATCTGGTCAGAATCTCGAGATATATCACATGCGAGAATATCACATGTATTCTAGCGCTACGCAGTGAGAAAATTCTGAACTACTCTCCACCAGCGAAAAGGTTATGATCTCTAGAACAACTTTGCCCAAGAGAGTACCATTCGAGCTGATCAGGATCTCGAGATTTTCCATGTTGTAACCAATTAAGTCAAATCCCACGTAGTACGGATTCCGCTTAAGCGGTTTCCTTTCACATTTTCTCTATTATCCGCATTTTTTGGGGATTAACTGTGATAAAAGTTTAACTTGTTTAGTTAAAAACAAGTTTATTAAGGAATACCCGTTGTATTCATATCGATTGGTAGCTCGGCTGCAAAATGGCAATGGAAAACTCACACTGTTGTACAAAGTACAACGCGCGAGTACTCGTGTAACAAAAGTTGGCGCGAGTAACGGAGGGTTAAATAAAACAGCAGAAAAGGTTATCTTCCATTTAATTTCATTTAATTAATATTGGTATCCATGACAGATACGTATTTCGACTACAATTTGCAGTCTTCATCAGTGTCATTCCCACTAAAGAACTTAACAAAACCTAACCCTGCTCATCACCTAGGCAAAATGTCAAGATCACCCTTTGGAGAGGGGGAGTTTGGTAAAGAGAGATGAAAAACCGATTTGTACCTTCCTTAAAAAGTTGTCCTAGCTCGCTATTCTACTATCTATATGAAATTTTCACACTGTCGTAATCTAACGGAACTATCAACTCTACACTACATCTATCGTATAAAAATTACCACTACAGTCTGTTATTTGAATTTAGCATCTTCAACTATGTAAATCGTTGACTTCACGTAGAAGTAATACTAAACATATAGTCAAAAACATGTCATGCCTGTCCAAGGTGGCTGTTTCAGAGAACTTGCTGATACATTACAAGAAAGGCGTATATAATGTTTATGTAATTTTGAATGTTTTTATAATGTGTATGAAACAATAGGAGGGCGTTAACAGTTAAGGTCTAGCATGAGGAGCATCAGGAGGGCGCATGGGGTATGAAACACAAATAATTTGGGGGGCAATGGCCACCTGACCCTCCCCCCTTGCGCATGTCACTGTACCTACGAAATTATTACAAAAAGTATTTTTGAATTGTGGCATAACCTAACAAGTCAATTCTTAATTGTTCAATATTTGCTTAGTGCTAGTTAAGCTAAATGCAGAACTGTTTAATATTATATGAATTTATCCTATTTTACTAACTTTACTGAAGATAGGAATCTTCACTAGGAAATATCATTGGATTCATAATTTTGGTACTAAAGAGTTAATTCCAAACTAAGTTGAACACTACCGAACGGATCTTGGTTATTTGAATACCTTGCAATGATAGAAATCGGGTCATGATTCTGAGTTAGCACTAAAATAATGACTCTGGCGTCACCAAACAAGTAAATTCGCAACTAAACTGGTTATAACCATAATGGGCTTATCCAGATAAACAGCGTTTCTGAAGGTAAAACAATCTGAAAAATAAAAACTCCCAATTTATTATCATAAGAAGAATTCTACACAAATCTCTCTAACCAGTAAATCTCCAATTAAACCGTTCTCTGCTGAACGGGTTTCGTCCATTCGTCCTCTTTATTTGCACTATGATGCCTCTTGAATTGCCTGAATTTTTATTTTTTCATGTGACCCCCAGTATAGAAATTAAAGACGCAGTCCTACGTCAACAAATCATGCTATATTGTAGTAGCTCCCCCCCCCCCCTCTTATTTATGGGGCTACCCCCTATGACCAACACATTCCAAAGTTGGTTCCATTTGCTTGATTAGTTCTCGAGTTATGCATAAATTTCTGTTTCATTTGTATGGGAGCCCCCCTTCGCAGAGGGGAAGGGGTCTCGAATCATCATAAAAACCTTTCGTTGCCCCAAAAATCTCTACATACAAATTTTCACGCCGATCGGTTCAGTAGTTTCCGAGTCTATAAGGGTCAGACAGACAGACTGACAGACAGACAAACAGACAGACCGACAGACAGACAGAAATTCATTTTTAGATAGGGAAAATGGATGCAAATGCCCCTAATTTGGGCCCATACATAAATTCAGCAATCGTATAAATTTTCATAAGTGACCAAACATATCCATTAGTACCGTCCCAATGAAGCGTTTACATAGATAAAATTGATAAATACCAGATTTTTAGCGATAGGCCGAAACTTAGATCCATAGGCGAACATAAGAGCCATTTCCCCTATATAGATTTTCTTTATAATGTGTATCTCCAAATGACAAAATGACAAGCCATCAACGAGCCGAATGATAACGCTATGTCAGAAATGGCTAGCAATAATGATATAATCTACTTCCTATTGTTCATGACCAACAGCTCCTGCAGCACTGCTCGCTCGGGCTGGTAGAAGGAAACGACCAAATTGTTGGCAAGCTGCTTCACGAAGTAAAGCCGAAAATGATATGGTCATAATATTTTTGTGATTGTGGTGTTTACATCTGTGCGGATTTGCTAGTGCTATTGTACTATCCCTAGGCGCTTAATACAAACGTGACACACAAGGAAGAAGTGTTAGTTTGTTTACTAAAATGAACTATGCCCATTTTGTTATGACAAGTTTTGCTATATGAAATGCTCCTCGTGTTTATTAGCGAAATTCACATCAAAGGTTGATTAATTGCGTAAGAAATCAGTTTGGCACGGCATTTGTGACCAGTATACACCGTCCGGTCGTATGAAACAGGTCAAAAACTGTCCAATTCCAACCAAAAAGTTTTAAATTTTGGTAGGGCAAAACAGTAAACTTTTCATGAACATTAACGGCAAAGAACTAACCAACACTGAGAGACCATGAGCTCCTGCCCACCTGTGATAAAACCGTCTCTATACTAGCCAACTAGCACGAATTTCAGTTGTTGCTGATATCTCATGCTGGTAGACGCTGATGTCCTGTTTACATTATGCTGGTTACTTGTTTGCATAGTGCTAGTAAACTAGCGCTAGCATATCCGCACATATGTAAACACCCGATATGCCTATTCCCGAAGGATGACTAAAAGTAAATTGGTATGCCGCTAGCACGCCTCTAGTGTTGGGAATAAAAAATCTTTGACGGTGGTTTGTTTACACTTCTATAGAGAACAACTCTAGATAGAGCTGGAATTAGGGCCTAACATCTTTTGTAAACAATGACTTCTTTCGATGATTTCTAGAAAGTTAAGGCTCGCCAACGCAAATCAACAACACAATCTTGTAGGGGAAGACTTCCCCTATCCGACGGTTATGTTGGTTTGCGTTAGCGTGCATTGAGTTCCTAGAAATCATCGATAGAAGTCATTGTTTACAAAGGTTGCTACGCCCTAATTCCAGCTCTATCTAGAACTGGTGTAAGTTTGATCAAAGTAGTCGATCACGTTCAGAAAGAAGAAAAAATATTGTGCATAAACACCTGGAAAATCCGGAGTGGTCCGGTTCCAAGCTGGCTAAAGTGCTGAAGATGCCGAAAACAACAGTTTATCGAGTGCTCAAAACCTACAAGCCCTGACTGTGGAAAAGAATCAGCGGACCTACGAAAAACTGAAACCAGAGATCGTCAACTGCGCAGCAAGGTGTTGAGGTGCGTTAAAGTCAACCCCGGTCTTTCGATCCGAGATGTGGCCAGAAGGTACAACGCCAACTTTCAAACCGAGCGGAACATCCTTGCCAGGGAAGGATACAAGTCATACAAAGACAGTATACATCCCAGCCGGCACATGAAGCAGAATTCCGTTGGCAAAAAGCGTGCAAGGCTCTTGTATGACCGTGTTTTAACGAAACACAAGGGCTGCACTTTGATCGATGACGAAACATACGTCAAACTTGATTTTAAGCTTCCCGGTCAAAAGTTTTACATCGTGACTGGACGTGCGGATGTGCCGGAAGATTCAAGTTCGTGTTTGCCGACAAGTTCGCGAAGAAGGCCATGATTTGGCAAGCGATTTGCAGTTGTGGCCTGAAAACGGAACCAATTGTATGCCTGAAAAAGCGTGTATTGCCGTTCATTCGCAAGCATAGGGGTAAAGTCATGTTTTGGCCAAGCTAATGAATCCTCCGAATTGCCCGGAATTTCGACCAATTAATCATATTGTCGAGCAGTTTTGGGACGACCTTCTACCAGCGATTTTACAGAAATGAAACAATCAATTCCAGATTTTTCAAGCATTTTACAAATAAGACCCTATTTTCTCGAGGTTGTAGAGGAAAAAATATTAAAATATTGTTCCACGTTAAAGTTCGAGTGGTAGGAAACGTCATTTTAAACTGTTCGAATGATGTGATCCATTGAAAAATACTGGGCAATTTCAAAGCAGCGACTTTGATGAAGCGGCGGGGCAGTCAAGGACATCCATCAAATACGAGCAAAATGTATGAAATGCGCTGATTCCGTGGCTGTTTCCACTGTGCGGGTGCTCCATCAAGAGGAAGGTTCGAGATTTCGCTCAAACTGGTGGAATGTAACCATCTGAAGATGTAACTCTGATGTTTTAATAAAAGTACTGTAAAGCAACCATTAATGGACTTTTTAAACTTATTGAATCACGAATTGCAGGTCTTTTTTTGCGTACCAATTTACTTTTAGTCAGCCTTTATGTCCTCAACCATGAAGGGGAAATGCAGGTAATGTCGGCCTTAGTGTCCCTAATTTGGGCCCATACATAAATTCAGCAATCGACCAAATTTTCAATAGCAACCAAAAATATCCATTACTAGTCCCAATAATGCGTAAATCTAGATAAAATTGATAAATAGCAGATTTTTAGCCATGGGCCCAAATCGAAACAATGTGTTAAAATTCAATAACTTCGATGCTCGCTGGAAAAAGAGACTAAAAATAGTCATTCTTATAGAAAAAAAGTCTCAGACATCGATTGGAGTGGGTTTCATCTTGGGCACGATAGGGTAAGTTGGGGTTTTTCACAGTTTTGCCCTAAAATCTCCTATTTTGCATGGTTTGAATGCTGTATCTCAAGATACCGATTATATAGGGTAAATGTTGGCTTCGGCACCCATTGACTGTTTTCGGCAACCAAAATTTAAACGTTAATTTCACTATGTTTTCCCATCAACGCACTTCCCTGAATGTGTCCAAACGATTGTTTAGCCTTTCAGCTTCAATCTGATTATATTTGAACGATCAAGCAATCCAGTAATGCTACATTTTTCTTCAAATAAAGCATACGCACTACAAAATGAGGTTGATTTCGAGTTGCCGATAATAGAACAGCTGGTTAACACGCAGTTCTAATGGGAAGGATGCCGAATAAAAAGAGACTGCCGACAATAGTCACACTCACCTGAGAAGTTTGGAGCGTTGTAAAAACGCTTTCAAAACGTTTTGAAAAATTCTGTCGATTGGAATGGATAGAGAAGCAAGCAGCAGATGAATGTAAACAAACAGACACATCATATATGTGCGTGACGCTGAGAAAATGCTAGTAGAAGTGCAGACGCTGCTTAGATTGACGAGAATACGTAAATTCCCCTAGATGGATGATTTCTTGGGCAAAGTTGATCAGGAGGTCAAGGACTGTTGGATGATAGACAGAACAATCCAGAATTCCTCCACTAGGTGGCGCTAGTGAGCATTGAAAGTGAATATATTTGTGCTGCTGTATCTCAAGACCCTGACTATTTAGACGGATGATTTCTTCGGCAAAGTTGATCAGGAGGTCAATGACTGTTGGATGATGGACAGAACAATTCGGATTCCTCCGGTAGGTGACACTAGTGAGCATTCGAAGTGAATATGTTTGCGCTGCTGTATCTTAAGATCCTGAATTTTTAGACGGATGATTTCTACGGCAAAGTTGATAAGGAGGTCAAGGAACAATCCGGAATTCTCTCGCAAGATGGCGCTAGTGAGCACTGTATGTTCATGTATTCTTCTTTGTGTGTGTGTGTGTGTGTGTGTGTGTGTGTGTGTGTGTGTGTGTGTGTGTGTGTGTGTGTGTGTGTGTGTGTGTGTGTGTGTGTGTGTGTGTGTGTGTGTGTGTGTGTGTGTGTGTGTGTGTGTGTGTGTGTGTGTGTGTGTGTGTGTGTGTGTGTGTGTGTGTGTGTGTGTGTGTGTGTGTGTGTGTGTGTGTGTGTGTGTGTGTGTGTCTGGGTGTGTGTGCGAGCCACACAGGGACACATCTGTGGTACTTATCCAACGGAACATTCAAAAGTCTTCTTCATCGCTCTCCTCGTTAAATTCACCAGGGTCATCATCTTCTTCGTCACTCTCTTCGATAAGTTCACCGGAGTCATCCGCTTTCCCATGGTTTTCATCGCTGTCATCTTGTTTCAAGGTGTATTCGTCCAGCCTCTCTTCGAACCTGGCATCAGTACTTCTCGATTGTCTGCTTTGGTTAAAGAAACAGGCAAGCTTTGGGTCACACCTAGTCAAAGCTTCGGTCATCATGTCGGTCAAATTTTCGTCCGGAGACGTTTTCCGAGCTAGATGTGGCCGAATGAATTTATAAACCTTATGGCAACGTTCACCGGACTGCTCGTCAACAAAGTTCATGGTATAAGGTTGGATGTTTCAATTGAAGGAAAAGAAAACAAAACATTTATGATTGTGATTCGATATACTATTAAATCTAAGCTTACCAATTTTTCAATGAAATTTGCTAGATGCATGTACTTATGTATGGATGGCGGCAACTTCATTAGGTATGGGAATTCATTGAAAATCTGCTTTTCAAGAGTGTTATACAACTCCATAACTTTGGTAGGATCTAATGCTCTAGAAGAAAGCGCCAGGCAACTGATGAGCCGCAGATTTTCCAAAAGGTCCTTGTGTACGCCGACGATTTTTGTAAATTTTCCGGGTTCTGCCTATAAACAGCGGGCCATATTGCCGTTATTACAGCTTCCGGACCTACCAATCTTAGGACGGTTGATGTTCATGCCATACTCCCGTTCTAGTTCATCAGCTATTTCACGGGCTTTCTTTTTAACTAGGGGATTCGTGTATGCCGGGTGGTCTGGAACGGATTTTTTCGCTGAATTTTTGATCAACCATTCAACGGCGTTGAGACGTGAATGAAAAAACGATGGACCAATATGGGGATCAGCATTCGGAACACAAAGCGGACATACATGTGTATCCTGGTTTCCTACAATTGCATTGGCCGCTTTCCCATCTATCATTGTATACATTGCCGAAATATAAACGCACACACGTACATCACCGGAAATTACTTCCACCGGATCCAGATTCAAGAAATCAACCTCTGCAAAAAAACTGCTCAAACATGGACTTGGTAAGCGAGTTGATCTCTTTAGTCCAATTCATAGAGCGTATTTTACAGAACGAATTTTTCTGGCGATTTGGGTTCTGCCAAATATCCTCTCCTCTTTCGGATACTAACAACAGGCTCATAAAATGCACGGAGAGAAGAGAATCATCCTCTTTTAAAAAGCCAGTCTGGTTGTAGTGCGTAAAACCTGTAGCAGAGTCCGGACCAGCCGTGACATGCAATTTACAAGTCAACACTTTCTGGTTTAACTTTGAAATCCTGTCTGCTACATCATCCAGTTGTAGAATCCGTGTCAAATAGCATATAACCATATCACGGATTGAAACGCTTGATGATAAGTATTCTTTTTCTCGGTTTGGAGTTGAGAACGGTGGAATTATGGCTTTTCTAAATTCAGCTACTTACAGGGTTAAACATATCATGCACATTATTTAGGTTTGAATTCGATATGTTTAAGACGTTCTAGGTTCACCAAATTGTCCTCAAAACTTTTTAATTAGGCTACCATCTCGCATTTTAGTTTGATTACATTCATAGATCAGGGGGCCTCCATAAGCTCGGTCGGTAGAGCCGGTTGGTCTAGGATTTCAGATTGGAAAATTTCTCGACTTCCCTGGGCATAGTATATTATTGTACTTGCCACACAATATACACATGTAAAAATCGAACAGGCTTGGAAAGCTTTCAATTAACAACTGTGGAAGTGCATCTAGAGCACTAAGTTGAGAGCAGGCGTTAAGTTACAGTTGGGACGTAATAGCCACAGAAGATCATAGATAGCACTAACTAGCGGAGGAATTCCGAATTGTTCTGTCCATCATCCAACAGTCCTTGACCTCCTTATCAACTTTGCCGTAGAAATCATCCGTCTAAAAAGTCAGGATCTTGAGATACAGCAGTACAAACATATTAACTTTAAATGCTCACTAGCGTCACCTAGCGGCGGAATTACAAATTGATATGTCCATCATCCAATAGTCTTTGACCTCCTGATCAACTTTGCAGAAGAAATCATCCGTCTAAATAGTCAGGATCTTAAGATACATCAGCGCAAACATATTCACTTCGAAATCTCACTAGTGTCACCTAGCGGAAAAATTTCGAATTGTTCTGTCCATCATTCAACAGTCCTTGACCTTCTGATCAACATTGCCGAAGAAATCATCCTTCTAAATAGTCAGGATCTTGAGATACAGCAGCACAAATATATTCACTTTCAATAATCACTAACGCCACCTAGCGGAGGAATTCCGAATTTTTCTGTCCATCATTCAACAGTCCTTGATCTCTTGATCAACTTTGCCGAAGAAATCGTCCGTCTAAATAGTCAGGATCTTGAGATACAGCAGCACAAACATATACACTTCGAATGTTCACTAGCGCTGCCTAGCGGAAGAACTTCGAATTGTTCTGTCCATCATCCAACAGTCCTTGACCTCCTGATCTACTTTGCCCAGGAAATCATCCGTCTATATCATCGGTATCTTGAGATACAGCATTCAAATCATGCAAAATAGGAGATTTTAGGGCAAAACTGTGAAAAACCCCAACTTACCTTATCTTGCCCAAGATGAAACCCTCTCCAATCGATTCCTGAGACTTTTTTTTCTATGAGAATGACTATTTTTTAGTCTCTTGTTCCAGCGAGCACCGAAGTTATTGAATTTTAACACATTGTTTCGATTTTGTCCCCAGTGTGCAATGTTAGATCCAGAGGCCAACATTAGAGACATTTCCCCTATATTGCAACAAAGCAGGCAAGCAATATATCGTTATCCTTCTGCCCCTCCGATCGAGGTGTGTTGCAGAGAGAGTTTGTCGGGGTAGTCGTAGCAAGCGTTTTGTCTGTATCGTTGGTTGCTTTATGTGTTTGCATTCGCTGTATCGGCAGTGCCAAGAAGTCATTGAACTGGGATTGGGACTACACACTGGATGCATCCGCCTCCAAGGAAGCCTGCAACGGACGAGCTCCATTGCTACACGATCCTTCCATCTTCGGCGGAAGCAACAATCAATATGAAACTAACGATTTTAAATTGGCTCACTACTTGACTAGCCTATTGGTCCCAAGAAAATCGACTAACGTACCCCATTCTAGTATAAATTCCAGTACTACACTATGTCTATTTTGATTCACTATGAAAGTTTGACAGATAAAATGAGGGGTTAGTAGATTTTCCTATGTTTCGCGGGGTGAATCGATTAGCTTGGGACCGAAGAGAGTACCAGAGCTGAGCCAAAAAGTTGAGCTCGTTTCTTCGGGACCTTCTGGCCCTAGAGTTACCTCTATGGCGGAAGGCCGACCCCGCACAACGAACGTCAACCATTAGTCAACCAGCTCGTCTGGGAGCCGGCGGAGGAAACGGATTTGCACCGAATTTGTCATCGCCCGAGTATCATCCGTCGGAAAACTGGAAACCAACACACGTCGGACTGACCGCTGACCCGAAACGGACCAGCCAACTTCATTCAACCGGCACAGCAACAGGGTGCAGTGATAAAGGTCTACGGAGTCGATAACAACACAACCAACATCGATAAGCTGTTCAATCTGTTCAGCCTGCATGGAAATGTTTCCAGGAAAATGTTCCTGAAGACCAAAGAGGGTACCACTATGGTCCAGATGGGAGACGCCATCGCAGTCAAACCAGTCGAACGTACACCCTGCCGGTCAATTCGATCAGCTTCAAGGTCTACAGCACCTCCAAGAACAATCACTTCCCAGGCCAGCAAAAATCGCATTCTTGACTTCTTCAATACCCCACCCGTATGCCGTCCGAGGATCTGCTGCTGACTGCATTCACCACCAAGGACTGCCACCCGTCGCAAGTGCGAATGTTCCCGCTGAAATCGGAAATTTCCTCCTCCGGATTGGTCGAGTTCCCGAGCGTAACCCTGGCGGTGAACGCCATCATGAAGTGCAACCACAGCGCGATCGATCACAAATGCACAAAATTCCCGTTCATTATGAAGCTGTGCTTCTCCTCCTCCAAGAAGATGAACGGTGCGTGGGGCACGTTAGCTTTGAAAGAGCGGAAGTTTGATTTTCTGAGAAAAGAAAGGATTTTCCCTTTTCTGTCTGTGTAGCTAATTTTATGATTCGTAATTATAGGTAATTTCTTATTGTGTTAGTTGGAAGTGCAAAAAGGCAGGAGAGTACAAAAAATTTGTTGAACTTTTTGAGATTTTGCCAAGACGGTCCTCCAACATTATATGTTGGACAATGGAACGGTTGGTGTAGCAGCCACCGCCATGGATGTATTCGAGCAGTTCGAATGGTCGGATGGTATAGTTTTTGTTTGGTTGTTAACTTTCCGATTAAAACTCAAGCACCGCTTGTCGTGACCGGCCCGAGATTTCCAGCGTCGGCCACGGCTACACAAATTAGCGATGCAGCTCCCGCGGAAATGTGGATGCGACTGCCGTCACGGGTGTAACGATTTTGAGAATCAATAACAAATTTTGACACATACACACTGCGTAAACGCAGTCAATGACGACACCCGGGTGTGCCCAAGTTTGATTTTGGCACACTGTGTAGAGTGACCAACCCCTTGATTGAGAGTTAAAATCGATTTTTAAGCATCTCTGAGTCCGAAAGAAACCTCAATTGTAGCCAACAGTAGATTTTAGCACTAAATTTTATGCGTTTATAAAATACACATACAATTGATCTTACGCATTACCCAAGAAAATTAAAATCAACTTTTTGTCTGTGAAAAATAAACCTCTATGCGGGGAACACAAGAATGTACCGATCTTCTAGTGGGCTTGGAGCGGCAATTCGTCTTTTTCACTGTTCTTGGCAATTTTTTTCAACATTCCAACTTGAATCGTGCCGCTCCTTTGAGCTAATTTCCGTGTCGACCAGCGCTGCTGACACTTTAAGGCCACACGCCCGTCCACTGCTGTCAACTGAGATAAGTAGAGGCTAGATGTGCTAGACAGCAGATCGTTTCCCCCGCTCCATATAAGCCTTTTCGGACGTTCTCCAGTGTATGCATTAGAGAGACCTTACGCTCCGGTGCACAATTTGAATTTTGTTTGCTCCCCTGGCTTTGCATGTGTGTAGAACAGGCTCTATGAATGTACTTGTGTGTGTATGAGCCATTTGATTTAGTTTTTGCTTGGACGGGTAGTTCATAGCTCATGGCGCAAGTGTGGTCAGAGTCGAACTGCGGTGGTTTAGCATTCCAAGGATGCCTTGCCTATACAAAGTAGGACCCTGAACGGGATGCTCGTTCCCCGGTTGATGTATGGCAGTTCTCCACGGCAGATCATCCGTCGCTGTAGTCATCGTCGACATGCTGTGGTCAGAGGCTTGGACATGGGTGCTAACCTGACAATCTACACACGCTATGTAGCTTGCTAGCCGTTGCTGCCTGCAGTAGCGTAGTAAGAGCAACCGAAAGCTCACCATTTAGCTTGGCTCGGCTTAAATGCACGGCAGTTTGGGATGGAAGCGGAAATTATGACGTGGGGTGCTAAAATATGATAATTTTATTCCACATGGCAGCTTTTGCTCTGTTGACCACATCAGCGTAGAGAGGAGCCGCCAGCCTGGATAAAGAGCACGTGACTGGAAAGGGGCAGCGGAGAGAAGAAAAAAAAAGTAATCCCCTTGTCTCAGGCGCCGGTCCGGTCCGGTCCGGTTCAGGAATCCAGCAGAAGCAGTGAAGGTGTGAAAAAGTGTTCTAATTCGAAATGAGTAGATGCTGCTATAGCCAAGCAAGCGCATGGTGACAATTTTCACCACAAGAAAAAGATTTATGAGCTTTGACACGGGAACGGGCGATAATTTTGTACGATTGTGCCTCGGTCGGCCTCGGATTAAGTTGCACAAATATGAAGATTAGTCTGCCATCGTCAACACTTCCAGAGTGCGGTATTTTTTGTTTTTTTCAGTCTCGTCCCTCAGTACGCCATAAATAATTTGAACGACCAAACGTGACTGCTTTTATTCTACTTGTGGATAATACTAACCGCCATCGCAAATACGGCTAACAAGCGGTAAACCATCAGTCAATTAAAATGTTCAAATCTATTGCAGGGCTCTGTTTGATATAATTCTAAATATGATGTGATAAAATAAATGTAAACAACCACAGCACGTTAATTGATTGGTTCAACCTTTCAACTTAATTACCGCACGGGGAATCCGCTGTAAATTCAGCAACACCACATAGGTGGCAACGGAAATTATTTATTCTAGCTCAGCTTTAACACTTGATTTTCCGTAAGTTGAGCAAATATCTCTCCGAACTTTTTCGCAAACTGCTTCAGCAGAATTGAGCGACGCAACTGGCGATAAGATTTTGATGGTCGTCTCGTTAAAAAATCTGAATGAACCGTGAAAACTTTACTGCTAATTTATTACTTAATTCTGCTCCCCTCTGGTTGGTGTGAAAAACTCGGAACACGCTTCACAGGAGAACCCATCAAATTATGCTGCTTTGTGGTCTTGTTTGTTTTCCTCAGAGGTGAACTGGGCAGACTGGGTTGGGTGAGCTCACAGGAAAGAAGGTGTTGGACCTTAAAGCAGTAATGAAAACGAGCGAATGGTTCAGTTGGGTGGGGTTGCTAGGGAGCGATGTAAAGACATGTCCATATTGTGTGTTGCCAGTTGAAATTTTCCGGTCGTAAATTAAAATTTTCCCCGCAGCACGTTTCGTTGTGGTTTTGGTCGCAAGAGTTTTAGCACCTCATTGTCGTTGAATAACTTTTTCAAGATGACTGTTTTATTTGAAAAGGGAGGTTTGGATGGTTTGGGAGCTACAAAATGGCGAGATGACAACTTTACTTCTTAAGTTCCTATTGTGCGCTTCCTCAAGTCATACGATCACAATCAAAATGTATATAGGTGCAGTAGTCCCTTGTTAATGTGACAACCTTAAATCGGCATATTTTTGCTGGTGTGTCGAAAGGCTTTAATATCACTAGAAATACATGTGTGTCATCTACCAATCGATTCCGCTCGACGAGATCGGAAAACGTTCGATTACGCTGCTGAGCAATTAATAAATTCCTTATTCATCGATATATAAATCTACTCTGTATTCCTCCCCGAGTTTCGGTTAATCGAAAACAACATTCAGATAACTGATCATTTCTGGACGGTATTCTCAAGTATCTCGATATTTCTGATCCTCTGAAAAGCATTGTTCTGGCAATGCTTTCTACTGTGAAGACCCTCATTAAGCAATTGACAGGGAAGTTGCCCCTCCTTGCAGCAATCATTTTTTTTAATGGATAATTTCCCAAATGAGGTTGGGAATTTGATTACTGTTCTACAGTAGAATTGTCGAAGTATAATTCTTGAATTACCGTATGCGTGGTAATGTTTACACCATTGAGCAATGTCAAAATTAAAAAAAGTTTTCAAAAATTTCGTTTTTGAGTTTTTTATTTATTCAAATGGGGATGTTTCTCAGAGTCTTGAACTATGTTAATCATCGATCGAGTTTCCACTTGCTGCAATTACGGCCTCCACGCGCTTCAGGAATGCACGGCAGGTTCTAATAATGTAGTCTGGATCCATTTCTCTCCAGGTACGGGTTAATGTTTGTCTGAGGCTTGCTGTACTCGGGTGGCGTTTGGAACAGGCCTTGGCCTGCATGACGCGCCATATTGAGTAATCCAGCGGATTAAGATCGGAGCTGGATGGCGGCCACACATCCTTCACCCAGAACGGAAGATGTTCCTGCAACCACTTCTATGTGCGGTTCGAGGTGTGGCACGGAGCCCCATCATGTTGAAATACAACATTTGACTTTGGACCGTACTGTTCTTTGATCCACGGAAGAACATACTTGCTTGAAATACGGATGTAGACCTCCGTGTTGACCTTGTCGCCTTTCTGGAATGAACACCGGGTCCATTTTTTGCCATCGGAAGCCACCAATCCAAACACCATAACGCTAGCAGGATGCTTGGTCAGATACACGTTCTTGTGCTCGTCGGCCACGTCTTTTACCGGAAGAGAACTAGATTTTCTTGCACCGTTCGACTCGTAGCTCCCGGATGCGGTTGATAATCATGTAAGTTTTTTTTTCCGTGCCCTCGACATCGCCCCGCAATCTTCCTTTACGATCTTCCGTGCCGTAAAGTCACTGATCCCGTGTTCCTTTGCCATTTTCCTTATTGAACGCACTGGATTCACCCGAATCTTCCTTTTGATAGCAGCGATAACCTTCGGAACCCGAGCTGACCTCAGATGACCTGTGACCACCTTCGCGGATAGTTGTCCTTACTTTTCTCGGTCTAAAACCCTTTTGACGGTCCACCGGGACACTCCCACGGCGATTGAAATGTCTTTTTGCGACATTTGCGCGTGGGACAAATCACGAATACGCTGCCACTTCGGCATGGTGCAACTGTCAAACTAAGTAAATCATTTTCTTTTATACACAGCCTGCTACGGTATGAGCTATAGGTTACGTGCATGCAAAGAAAACCAAGGCATTGTATACACAGGTGAAACGGAAACCTTATTTGTACGAAGGTGCAAACATTATCACGCATACGGTAGAATCTTTTGAGTGTTTAGTTTCATTCCCTGTCGAGCTATCAGTGGAGACGGTCGACTTATCCGTTCTCTGGTACGTTTTCTCCAAGTGAATATTTTCCCCGCGGGCTTTCGTTCACATCGTAACATTGTGAATTGTGTGAAGTGTTAACTGCGTACCTAAATTGCTCTACACGGAAGCAGTGGATCAACAGCCGAGTCTGTCGGTGCAACTGTCCATCATCAAGGTCATCGGAATCGTCTAAAAAATCGCTCTGTTGTTACAACAAAACAGTGTTCAACACTACTTCTCACCAGGGTTACCAAAACTACAGATAAATCTGTATTTCTACAGATTCTAGGATTTTAACAGATTACATAGATTTGTAAAATATGCTCAAACTTTTAATAAATTAAACTTGAGATGTTTAATAACAAAACACTATTTTCACTTCAGTGTAATCATCACAAACTTTTATATCTATGCATGTTTTTTTGCGGAATGAAAAAGGAGAATGAGAACTGTCAGAGGTATTCTTTTTTTTGCCAATTTATGATGCATATATTTTGTCTATTTTTTGTCTCTGTCAGAAAAATTGCTCAATCACTTTTCAAATGACATTTTTTAAGGATTCAATTAATAAATTGTCAACAAAGATATCATCACAGATTTTCTGGACAAAAACTAAGATGAAAAGACTTTTTGAACAAAAACACAGATTTCCTTTTGACAACCCTGCTTCTCACACGGCAGCAGAGATTGCCGTCACTTTCCACTCGCTGCGTATCGGCTGTATATTCAGTAGACTTATGCAAAATTTGAAATTTTCGCTCCACAGTGCTTAAACGGTTCCAAATTGGGTCCTGCTTAACCTTCCAAAATTTTAACTATTTTAGTAAGAAACTGACTTGGCACAAACCATTTCAAGTTTATATGGGAACTACTATGGGGAAACTCATGTTTTTGTTCATATCTATCTAACAATTCACCTCATCACTATGCTTTTACAAATGATAATAGCGATTGAAGAAAATTTTCTCAGCTACAACTTTGTTCAAAACCGTTTTTCAATCAAATGTAAGGAACAAAAGTTATTAATGATTCAAGTCACTGATGACTTATGATTATGCTCAATCATCTGTTCAGCAGGCAACATTGGTGTTTCTGGCGCGAAGAATAGAGCACAAATATCATGGCTACTATGTCACACTGCAGAATACAGTGTTGCCCACAGAACAGCTGCTTGATCATGTCATAAGATTATCAATCTCTTAAACAATTAAAAACAATTTAATTTGACATTTGGCTGCAAAATGATATTCCGCAAAGTTGTAGCTTAGAAAATTTCCCGTAAGAATAGTTATAGAAATTTTCGCAATATGGAAAACGCGTTGAAGACAATGAACGAAAAGTATGGTTTTTCCATAGTAATTTCCATATAAACTTCGAATAGTTTGTGCCAAGTGAGTTTCTTACCTAATGAGCTTAAATTTTGGGAGGCTAATTAGGACCTGATTTGAAACCGTTTGAGCACTGTGGAGTGGAAGTTTCAAATTTTGCATTAGTCTAATATTCAGATTAGTAGATATAATAATGTTTTTGGTGTGTAAACGGAGATTCATCTTTTGTAATCTGTTGCGGTGGTGCTTAAGTAATGGATGTTTTAGATGAAGACGACGGTATCTCAACAGGTGAGATCTGTGACGATGAGTCTCCGTCAGTGAAAACTCTTCCTCCTCTGCCTGAGTAATTGGATACTTCTGGTGGTTTTGGTACGACCACCAATAAGAATACTGGAGTGTATGCTAAGGTTAAACGATCACAACTGCCCCCTCCACCACACCCACTCCTACTCCTCCTTCGCCCCCTACTCCAACCAGACCCCCAAAAACAGCATGAGCCCCTCGTCATAAGGAATACCCAGAAGACTCAAAGGGTCCGTGGGTTGTTTTTTGACCCAAACAGAAACCTTTGAACGTTAATCAAATTTCAAAGGATCTGACAAAACATTTTTCGGCGCGACCGACATTTTGAAGTTGAGACCAGAAAAGTTGCGCGTTACTGTTGGTGACCGTATTCAGGCAAACAGGATTGTTGCCTTTGAGCTCTTTTCGTTGGAGTACCATGTATATGTTCCCAGTTGTGATGTAGAAATTGAGGGAGTTGTCACCGAAACGAGTCTGACTTGCGATGCTTTTTGCAAGGATGGGCTTGGCGTCTTGAAAAACCCTTCCCTTCCGAAAATTAAAATTGTGGATTGCATTCAGATGTGTCTTAAGTCGGGATGAAAAAAACCTGCTCACTGTCAGACTCGTTTTGTGTGACCTTTGCCGGATCGGTACTACCGGATTACGTCGCCATTGGCAAGATTCGAATAACAGTACGCTTGTTTGTACCGGAGGTAATGAACTGCTTGAAATGCAAAAGGCTAGGCCACACTGCAGGCTTCTGTGATAACAAGCCGTGCTGTGATCTGTGTGGCGAGGACCATGCGGATGGTTCTACTGGGTGCTACCCGAAAATGTGTTTATTGCAAGAAAACTCCACATGCTCTTGTAGATTGCTCGAAGTACAAACAAGAGGGAGAGAAACTTAAGCAGTCTCTGAGGGATCGCTCACGGCGCTCCTTTGCAGAGATCTTGAAAACTTCTGCTGCATCTTCCCGAATCACTCCAGGTAACAACTCCTTCGACCTTGTCCCAGTTGATGATCAGGGCTCTGACTCAGAGGTTGATGAGGGAATCCCCTTTGTCTTCAATGGCAACACGAGAAAGCGATCAAAAAATAATGTATTTCAACCGCCTAGGAAGGCTTCTCGTACGGATACTCAAGCCACATTGGGAAAATCAAGAACTCGCGGCGATGTTCTGAAAGCCCCTCCGCCGGGTTTTAAAACTTTCAGTTTTGACAAGGATTTTCTGCGATTTCTGGAATCATCTAACACCCCAGATGGCCCAGTTTTACTGCCAGAACAACATGACGCCATGTTCACGTTTTCTGAAATTGTGGACAGCATCTTTGAAA
This sequence comes from Ochlerotatus camptorhynchus, assembly GCF_037179485.1. Classification (NCBI taxonomy): domain Eukaryota; kingdom Metazoa; phylum Arthropoda; class Insecta; order Diptera; family Culicidae; genus Ochlerotatus; species Ochlerotatus camptorhynchus. Next base: position 153,103 of record NW_027041127.1, on the reverse strand, counting down.
CTCTTAATGTCTCCGACTCCATGAGGAGCATTATAAATCTAATGCTTCCTTTGTTGAAAACTCTTCTGAAGCAGGTAGCTTCTAAGTGGCCCTTGCTTGCTTCGATCATATCTTTTGATGGATAATTTTACAAAAAAGGTCGGGGATTTTATTTCTGTCCTGCAGTGGAATTGTAAAAATCTTATACCGAAACTTGACGTTTTTAAATTTTTACTTCACAACTTACATTGTGTAAGCTAAGGAAAAATAACACGAGTAGCCAAACCTCCTGCAAGAGAAAGCAGATTAGACATCTCACTTTGTTTAAGCTCACTATCGTTGGATTGCTTGTGGGAGGTAATCCAGGACCCCTACGGTAGTGATCACTTACCAATCAAAATCTCTATTTCCAATGGTTCATTTTCAAACCGCTCAATCGATCTCACGAGAAACATCGACTGGACAAAATACGCGGACGCGATCCTTGATGGTACGGAAACGGTAGACGTACTCTCTGCGCTGGATGAGTATTCTTTTCTATCGTGTCTCATCGTTGATTCCGCGCTTCAGGCTCAAACGAAACCCGTTTCAGGTGCTTCAGTTCGTAAACGATCTCCCACTCTGTGGTGGGATAAGGAATGTTTCGGTACGAATAATGAGAAATCCGCAGCGTTCAAACATTTTCGGACCTTGAGAAAAAATTCCAGAACTTGATTAACGCTAAAAAAATCGGTTACTGGGGCCGGTTCGTCGCAGGGTTAACGCGAGAGACTTCCATGAAAACGCTCTGGAATGTCGGCAGAAGAATGCGAAACGCGACGTCACCAATCAACGAAGACACGGAGTATTCGAACAGATGGATTTTTGAATTCGCGCGTAAAGTTTGTCCTGATTCAGTGCCGGTTCAAAACAACGTACGTGATCCTCCATCGGGTAGAAATGACATGGACTCTCCTTTTTCCATGGTTGACTTCTCACTTGCTCTCCGTTCATGCAACAATACAGCTCCGGGAATGGATAGCTTCAAGTTCAACTTGTTCAAAGATCTCCCAGACGTCGCGAAGAAGCGCTTGTTGAACTTGTTCAATCAATTTCTGGAGCACAACGTTGTTCCGGATGATTGGAGGCAAGTGAGAATTATTGCCATTCAAAAAGCCGGTTACTCTCAGATACGCAATTTGGATTTCGGAGGGGCAAGGGAACGAACGACTGCCTTCCGTTGCTTTCTACTGAAATTCAACTGGCCTATGCTCAGAAACAGCAAATGGGCCCAGTATTTTTGGAGATTAAAGGGGCTTTTGACTCTGTTTGTATCGATGTCCTTTCGGATAAACTCCACGATAGTGGGCTTTCACCAATTCTTAACAACTTTTTGGAAATGGAAACTCGACAACTTCACGAATCAGTTACATTGGCCTCCCCCATGGCTCATGTTTATGCCCTCTGCGTTATAATTTTTATGTAATGGACATTGACGATTGTCTTGCTGAACATTGCTCGCTAAGACAGCTTGCAGAAGACGGCGTGGTTTCCGTTATAGGACCAAAAGCATCGGACCTGCAAGCACCATTGCAAGATACCTTGGACAATTTATCTACTTGGGCTATGAAGCTGAGTATCGAATTCTCTCCGGCGAAATCTGAGACGGTTGTTTTTTCTAGGAAGCATGATCCAGCACAAATACAGCTTCAAATAATGGGTAAAACAATCACTCATACCATGTCTTTTAAGTATTTAGGAGTCTGGTTCGATTGCAAATGCACATGGAGTAAACATATTGCGTATTTGAGTCAAAAATGCCAGCAAAGGATCAATTTTCTCCGAACTATCACCGGTACTTGGTGGCGAGCCCATCCGGAAGACTTGATAAGGTTGTACCGAACAAGCATGCTATCTGTTTTAGAGTACGGTAGCTTCTATTTTCAATCGACGGCAAACACACACATTTTAAAGCTGCAACGGATTCAATACCGTTGTCTCCGTATCGCGTTAGGCTGTATGCACTTGACGCATACGATGAGTCTCGAGGTACTAGTGGGTGTATTCCCCTTAACAGATCGATTTGCTGAGGTTGACCTCACATAGGCAATATATATATAGTGTTTTAATTGTGTATGGGCCCTGAAAATTATTGCAAAAGCGCTTGATAAACCCTAGCATGTTGTTTGCCCTGTGAATTATTGTATTGTAATGGTCTTTGAAAGTTAGTTTGGAGTCTAAGATAATCCCTAAATCCCTAACTCTTTCACGTTTTTCTATATTCTGATTTCCTAATGCAATCGAAATGTTTGATGGTGTTGGTTTTTCTGCTTATTGATATTAAGTTGCATTTTTTTACATTCAGTTCTAATAGGCTTTTTGTACACCATGTGTAGAATATTTCACTCTGGAATATATTGATGTCTTCATCATTTCTTATTTCCAAAAAGAGCTTAATATCCTCGAATAGATAAGCAATTTAATTTTTTGAGAATGAAGGAAATGTCGTTTACATACAGAATAAAAAAGGGGTTCCAAATGAGAGCCTTGGGAGACTCCTGAGGTGACTTAAATTGCGGTCGATTTCTTTCCATTGAATTTAATTATTTGTTGGCGGTTAGTTAAATATGATTCAAGCCATTTCAGGAGTCCTGGCTCAATTCCATTTTTTAATTGGAAGAGTAGCATTGGTATGTCAATTCGGTCAAATGCCTTGCTAAAGTCCGTATAGAGGGCTTCTACGTGGTTTCCATTATCCATGGCATTTAATGTATAGTCTATAAATTCAAGTGAATTTGTCGAGGTCGAACGTCCTTTAAAGAAGCCGTGTTGCATGTCAGTAATTCTATTTTTGGTTTGAAGAAATAATTTTTCATTTACAATTTCCTCCAAAAGTTTTGGAATGCAAGTAATAATAATTTTGGAATGCAAGTAATTTGACATCAAATCCCTTGAACATTCTGGATAAAATCCAAAATACTTGCGGTTGCGATCTTCTTGGGAAAATGTCGTATAGATTAAAAAAAAAGCAAGAAGATTACATTTTTTCCGAGCTATCCCCGACAGTTCGCTAAGATGATGGAAAAGTGTCAGATCTTCAAATGCATTACTGATGGCTAAATCCAGTTGATCGCATGTGTCCAAATAGATAGCCACATTTTCAATATTATTGTCTTTTTTGTAATGTTTATGTGCTTTCTGTTTTTGTTTTCTTTAGTTTTTTATTTGTCTGTTATACCAAACTGAATTTTTAGTGCTTCTGTAGCATCTTTTTTTCTTCAACGGTATTTCTTCCGAAATTATTCCTGATAAAATTTGGTAGAAGACACATCAGTTTCGACATTTCCTTCATTCCTTAGAATTATTTGCCAATTGACGCTGTTTAATTTATGTTTGATTTTTTCGTAGTCTGCTAATTTGTATTCAAAAATTTCCTCACATTTGTAGTCAATGGGTCTTTGGTATTCGTGCACAAATAAAGAATATTCAATTGCTGTGTGAAACGCTTCGTTTTTCCACAATGGGAAATTGTATGATCATGCTACTGGAAGGAGATTCTCTATCATCCCATGGAGACGTATAGGTGAATTACCTATCAATCCACCAAAACCGTTTTTTAACCCTTCATACAGTGACATGTTGAGGACAATCAGAGGTTATTAAGCTTGATCAAATCAAACAGTGAGGAGCGCCCACTGCTATCGGACTTAGTTTCCGTGCTACAATGAGTGGTAGACAATTATCATACCTACATACATCATACATATATGTTTTCTTGAAGAATATTAATCTTAGATTTTATATATTTGTTTCTGTAATAATTGTATAATTACAAAGCAGATATAACGTTGACAGGATTAAGTACATGTTTAAGAAATAGTGAATTTTTTAATCATAAATCATATTCCAAATCTCCTTCTCCCTCTCCCCATCCATACAATTGCCATCCACTAACCTCTAGAAGACCACGAATAATCGGTTCAAACCCTTTAATTTTATATTTAATACATCAATGTATAACGAAAATGATAACTTGGCTCTGTTAAGTTTATACGATTGAGCCTGTACAAATAACGTAATTAAAACCTACAAGGGACATCCCTATGGGGTTGTACGCAATGGTGACGTAGGACTACGTGGTCTTATATAATAAATATTATTTGTTGGCCCACAGCGACTCACGAGGAGCTATTTATTCCGATCAATAGCGGTGCGGCTTCTCCCTCCTTCTATGGATGCTCATGTGGGCTGCAGCACGCTGCTTGTAGGCAGGCTTGCCTAAACTCCTCAAACTCAGATTATGCCGTATAGATGCTCATTTATCGTGAGCTATTTCATCCCTCACATATAAAGAGCAATGATGTCAAATCCAAAGAGCGCAAAAGAGCTCGAGCTCAGATTGATGCTCAAGCTGGACTTCCACAAACACGCATCACAATGAGTGATGTGGGGTCGTTCTTGGGTGAGGAATGATTTACATCGGCTTGGTGAAAACAACATTTTGAACTTCGGGATGGACTCGGTGAAACGGTGAGCTTGGTTATACTTTCGGAGAGAGCACGCACGGCCTTTGATTGATGCACGGTTCTTCCATTCAATATTATGATACACAACAACACAACAATACATTCAATGGACTATAGGACCATTCCCAGATAACGTAACATTTTAAGAGATTGATGTTTTTTAAACTTGGGGACCACTTTTTGGGTTACTCAAACTCAGTCACAAAAATCTTTGATCGTTTTTTCCGCTAAGTGCTTTATGAGTGGATATACGAAATTATATTTCTGACGAAACTAGTAAAAGTACTAATTACTACGTTTATGGTTTATCCCTTGGTGGTGTTTTCGTATTCTCCTGTTGCCTTTTAACATGTTCATTCATTCAATTCGCTACTCTCGCTGCACACACGGTAGCTCGGAAATCGTTCTGAATCAACAATTGAAATAGGCTGAACAACCCAACGTAAGCAATGGTTTTAAACAAATAATTCTCGAGAATCAAATCACTACCACGTAAACTAAAATTGACATTCGATAAAGGATGTTTGCTCTATCAGATGATGGTATTAGATTGTTTGGATGTGCTTTGATTTTCGAGGAATTTGTGTTAAAAACAATTGTTTACGTTTGGTTGTTCCGCCTATTTCAATTGTTGGTGTAGCGTTGTCGCATGTCGTTGAGGATGTCACAGAAACGCAAATCAAATTTTGGTACGGCTCTGTTCTTCAACAAGTTAGGAGATTCAGTAAATGGTTAATTAAAGTGTAAATCTTGTAAGAAAAAAATTAAAACAAAACACAACTTCAATTTGAAAAGAAATTTAAATCAATGTTAATTGAAACGTTATTCAATGAACGTGTGATAATTATAGGTAGTGTAATTATCACGCGTTCATCGATTAACATTTTAAATAATCAGTTGGGTAAAAAATGCATTTACTCTACCTCAAAATTCAGCATAGCATTAAATTTGCAATGTGCAACTCATACTTGATAGAAACGCGTAGAATTTTTGTATCTACGACTCTATGTATGTATTCCCGGCATAGCCCAATATCTCTTGAATCTCAATTGCGATTTTAGTTTTCAACACAAGAGATGATCCGCTATACGAGACAGTTGAAATGCCGATATCGTGGTTTAGTTTACAAACACGAGAGCTATTATGATTTGCCTAAAATAGGGGCGTTTACCGAGAATATACACAGTTAAACTACGAATACAATTGCCACTTTGGAGTTAAGGAATATATGCATACGTTCCATTTTTTTTTAAATTTCTTAGTTGTGCACTTCTTTCTCGAATACAACACAAAATCACTCATTCATGCGCACTGGCAAAAGCCATCAAGAGCCAAGCTCTCTACGAATACATCACGAAGCTCCAAGTTTACTGCTTTGCGCGAGCGCATCACGAAGTTAAAATTTCTGCTCGGTAGGCAGAGTCGATGTACACCCGTGACCCGAGAACGAGCTCCGCATCCCTCTCAGCGATACGGGTAGGCAAGAGCCCAGCTTGAGGATCAAGTATAGCTCCGTGAGAGCAAAATATATCATCATCAAAATATGCTGGAGCTCAGCTTATTGATGACTCTTGATGGAGCTTTTGGCAAGCCTGCTTGTAGGCAACCTTTCGTTGTGTACTGGAGAAGAATGTTCAACGCTACGCACCGAGAGCATTGCTGCTGCTGATGCCGACGACCGGACACCACCATACACGGTGATTGGAACTGAATCCGATAAGCGGTTGAGGGCAGCCTTGATAGCTAGCTGCTTGTGGGGAGCCTTTCGTTGTGTACTGGAGAACATCACCACTCACCACGGGGTGATTGAATAAATACCGTTTGGTGAGACCGGATTGAATTCAACTTTGAAATCTGTGTTAGGGAAATCGCTTTTCGCAGGCAATCGGTGTAATTTTAATTATCATAGCGACAGTTGCAAATTCGTGCAGTGACATTTAGAAGAATAATAAAGTCTTAAGTTCAACAGATGCGTAGAAATATTTCTGATCGAATGGTGATAAAATTATTGAACTTGGTCCAGGGGCAGCTGAGTTATTAACGTTCAAAATCTTTCATAATTTTATTACATGTTCCATTTTATGTTTTCATAAAATGTGCCCCCATATAGACATCACAGACGTAGTCCTACGTCAAAACTACAAGGGACAGCCCTATGGGGTTGTACGCAATGGTGACGTAGGACTACGGAGTCTTACACTCGGTCTTATATAATAAATCTTATTTATTAACTGCAGCAGGAGCTTGTGGTTTTTGTTGGAAAAGGAATTTGAGCGGGGTTCTCTCTATTTATACTCTTTAGTATGACGCGCTTGACATAGATGTCCCACAACGACTTACAAAGAGGTACTGATTCCGATCAATAGCGTCCGGCTTCTTCCTCTTTCTACGGATGCTCATGTGGGCTGCAGCTCGCTGCTTGCGGGGAGCCTTTCGTTGTGTAATGTAAAACATCACCACTCACCACACGGTGATTGAATAAACACCGTTTGGTGAGATCGGATGAAATTCGACTTTGAAATCTGTGTTAGGGAAATCGCTTTTCTCAGGCAATCGGTGATAATTTTAATGATACTAGCAACAGTTGCTCATTCGTGCAATTTTTAATAGTGACATTTAAAAAAAAAATGATAAAGTCTTGAGTTGACCAGATGCGTAGAAATATTTCTGATCGATTGGTGATAAAACTATTGAAATTGGTCCAGGGGCAGCTGAGTTATTGACATTCAAAATCTTTCATAATTTTGTTACATGTTCCCTTCTCCGTTTTCACAAAGTGTACCCCCATATAGAAATCACAGACGTAGTCCTACGTCAAAAAAAGACATTGGCTCTGGCACTAAATTTCACTTCCGTTACCGGGTGGTACAGCTTTGACATAGGAAGCCATATCAATTTCACTAGGGTGGGGGACGGTTGAAAATCTTTCTATTATCGCAATAAATGAACTTGTTGCATTGTTTAATAGTAGTGATGAGTTTTCTAATGATCAATAATGAGCTGGCGTTCATGAGAAATATTTGCTACAGAACTCTGAACATCAGTAGGTCCCATTAGGATGTCGATGTCATCTGCGTGCTGTCATAGAGGCGAGTGTCATTGGAACTATATGAGCTGATGCTGCCATCAAGTGCTTAGTGGAAATCAGTTTTTTGTAGGTATGGAGCACTAGCGGCAACAGAGCAATCACGTCAAAAATTACTTCTTTTTTTTTGCACCGAGGAATCAAAACCCAATTCAAAGTCTATTAACATTTGCTGTTGCTTTGCCGGCTGCCGCCTATCCCCGAGGGCTCATCACGATAGGATTTCTAATTTTTGTGACGTTATCGCAGAGAGCTCTTGTTTCGCTCGAATTTCGTATTGCTTCGTAGTATGATTCATGTCACACGGGGTGGAGCCTTTTTTTTCGAGAAAAGCCCACTTTGACTCCCGCAAGGAATTTGGGCATAAATTAAAAATGTGTCACGTGTTGTTATTTTGCTGTACGTCATCTTTCATCTCCGCTGGTTGGCTTGGGATCCGCTCGGGGAATAGCGCGGTAAGATTTGGCCGGGCAACTTTTGAGAAAACATTTTTGATCATTCACGTCATGTAGAATATTTATTTTATTTTAATTTTTTTTTTCTTTCTTCAGTGTCGTCCCGGAAGAGGAAAAGTTGCTCCATCTTGGGTTGCGGCGGACGATGCAGGGGGATAAGCTTAACTCGGAGGATTTAGGTGAAGCGATGGCCGGTGCCGTCTGGAATAGTAATTAAATGAGAGAGAGAGATGAGGAACTCTTGAAAGATTCATACGGTAATGATGTAGACGAGAGCGAGATACATAAAACACTTTGCGGAAAAGTTTTGAATGTTATACGACTATAAAACACACGGGTCTAATGTACATGGCTCCATACTTTTGAGATTTATTGCTGATGTCCGGTTTCCGTAATCTATGCGTTGGGTACAAAATCTGATTCTGCATAAGTGAAGTATGACCTAAACTTTTGGAAGCATTTTCCTAGGCAAACAGAGATTTCATTCAGTTATGTTTCGTTACGCTGGTGGCGAAACATACTAAATTATACTAGAATGTAATTGTTATGGCGATATCAAATTCATTCACTTTATATCGCAATTTTAGCTGAAATTAATTACGGGTCATTTGCAATGCTTCATCGAAGCGTGTGATAATTTACTCAGTTTCATGTTGCAAAGGACCTCTGTGTATTCGTAGCAGTTCAATAGGACTCTATTCATCTCGGGCTTTGGCACCGCAGCAGTTTTACAATAGACTTGGATAACTTTTTCCTTGTTCTTCTTTCTTCTTATTCTTCTTCGGGTTTTTCTCCGCCGGGAGGAGGCGGTCTGGACCCTGGAGGATACGAGCATGATCAAAATGCATCAACTTTGCCGTATTTTATGGACCCCGAAGGGAACCATGGGGAAGTGCGCATCTTGCGTTTGCAAGGCGAGATGCAAGAAGACAACACCCGTCGTAGCCTTCCAAGCCACCCGGTTATGATCCGAAAATCGGTTCAAAAGCACTTGAATGCGAAGATAGAGGGAGGTTTTCCGGAAGCCCGTGGAGCTACCTACGCGCTTAAGGTGCGGAGTGGCGAGCATTACAAGAAACTGCAGCAACTCAAAATACTACTGGACGGTTCAGCCGTTGAAGTGATTCCGCACCCTTCGTTGAACTCCACGAGGTTCGTGGTCAGCTGTCAAGATGCCATCAAAAAGACAGAACAAGACCTTGTTGCTGACCTCAGCGATCAAGGCGTAAAAGAAGTGCGACGTATCACACGACGGGACGGATCAGGTCGGGTCAACACGGCGACCCTCATCGTGACCTGTCACGGCACGTGTGCACCTGAATACATAGACTTAGGGTACACGCGGTGTCGAACTCGTCCGTACTATCCGTCGCCCATGCAGTGCTTCAACTGCTGGGCGTTCGGCCATACCAAGCTCCGGTGTAGAGTTGCAAAAGCAATTTGTGGGAATTGCTCGGGTGATCATCCGATCGCCAATGACCGTCCCTGTCCCCAGAAACCTTTCTGCAGTAGCTGCAAAGCAGACAACCACAGACTGTCTAATCGCTCCTGCCCGAGTTATAAACGGGAGAATGAAATTCAACGCATCAAGGTGGACAGAGGTCTTTCGTATCCAGACGCAAGGAAAATGTACGAACAACGCAACGGAGGCAACTCCTTTGCCAATGTCACAAACGCAAGCACGCAAAACGCCCTCCTCGAAATGAGTCGGAAAATCGATGAGTTGGCGAACACGGTCAAAGAAAAGGACACTATTATCGCCCAGCTGCAAGCCGCACTCCAGTTGAATGGTTCTGGAAGCTCCCGAGAGAGCAGACGATTCCATCACCGTCTTAAGTGATGGCTCGATCTCGTCGGGATCCAGCAGCGATGCCACCATCACGCCAGAAAACAGCCCAAACCTAAAAACCAGCCGCAAACAAGATACCCCCATGCCATCGACTCCCGCTACATCCATTGAACAGCCCTCAACACCGCAATCATCGAAACGACCCATCTGCCAGCTAGACCCTCCTGGTCACCCCCCTCGCATAGCCCAAGCTCCCAAAATCCAAAGATCGACTCTCGCCCGTACCTCGCCAGTCTCTCCGGAAAAAGCCACGCAAATGAAAGAAAAGTGGAAGTAGTACGTTATACGCTGACTACTTTCAACCGGACCTCGACCCTCCCTATTCACCTTGACAACTCTAATGGTCACCTCAACACCTCCATCAACTGCCAGCCACCGTCAACCGTGTCTGTTTTTGGCCTCGGGTAGCCGGGGCACCGTTGAACCGGAAGCTATACCCCAACCGGAATCTTCGGACACCCCTCGGCGCCCGAGCCAACCAGTCGAATTAACGAGTGCTTCGGGCACGCAGGGCACCGGCAGTGCGGACGTCATAACCCCACCGGAACTGCCGGATCACCTCTGCGGCCCGCGGACGAAAAAACCAAAGAAGAGCCCAACTATAGCCCCCGGTAGTTGGGGCCCCGTCGGTGCGGACGCCATTCCCACACCGGAACTGACGGAACTTTCGCCGGGGGATGTCTGAAATAGGGACGCACAAGGGCGGAAACGCTCATCCCCCTATGGACGACGAGGGAGTCTAGTCTGCTTCAAGTATCGGGACGGACAAGGGCTCATAGACCCATTCCCCGAAGGACTTCGAGGGACTCGAACACGCTGCTATAACAACGACCGAAGCTGCCAAACCCAGTACGCCACCATGTAATACCTCTTCTCTCTCTGTTGGGTCATCCCTGCCCTGGGTGGGTGGAACTTGTACACCTGCCCTTGGTGGGGCCCTGTCTCATTCAGCATACAACATCAATCTGTCAGCTGGCTCCGACCATCACGATGGATCGGACACCTACGATATAGATCTACCCGTCGACCAGAGTGGCAGTCACCGTCGCGATGAAACTAGCTCCACAATCACAGCGCGCTCGTACCCCACTCCCACCTTGCCTAAGCCAGTAAACTTTATCCTGCAGTGGAACATTAACGGGTTCCTGAACAACATTGGTGATCTAGAGCTCCTTTGCCACGACGATCCCCCCTGGGTCATTGCACTCCAGGAAACTAACAAAGCGACAACAGACCAAATGAACCGCTCTCTAGGCGGTAAGTATACGTGGACAGCTAAACGGGGAAACAACTTCCGGCACTCCGTGGCCATCGGGGTTTTGAAGACGATACCTTTCCAGGTTTTTTTTTATATCTTTATTAAGGAGACTTTCAGCCCTGGGCTGGTTCGTCTCCACCTTTCCAGGTTGTCGATATGGACTCCAAGCTTCCCATACTTGGTGTCCAGCTGGCGGCACCGGCGAACATCTCCGTCGCATGTGCATACCTGCCATGCGGACGGCTGCCAAACCTGCACGATCAACTCAGCGAAGCCATAGCTAAACTACCGGAACCACGCATCCTGGTTGGGGATCTGAACGGGCACCACCCAAGCTGGGGCTGCCCCCGCTCCGACCCTCGAGGTGTGACCCTGGTCGATATTTTCGAGAAGGAAGACATGGTGATTCTGAATGACGGTGTGCCCACGTACTTTAACGGGCGGCATACTTCTGCCATCGACGTCTCTGCTGTCAGCCGCTGCTTTGCCGGAAAAACTCAGTGGAGCGCGAACATTGATCTCTATGGTAGTGACCACTACCCCATCAAAGTTCAAATTTCGACCGCCATCTTCCCGATGACAACACGGAGGCCCCGATGGCGCTATGAAGAAGCGGACTGGGATAGCTATGGTGAAGCCTTTCAGTCCTTGTTACTACAGCGTAATCCGAACAGCATTGAAGACTTTTCAGAAGTGGTATACGAAGCAGCAACAGCAACCATCCCAAAGACCAGCAGCGTTCCGGGGTGAAAAGCGCTACGCTGGTGGAATGAAGATACGAGGAAAGCCGTTAAAGCCCGGCGTAAAGCACTTCGCCGTGTAAAGCGCCTTCCTATTGGACATCTCGACCGCGAGTACGCTCTCCGTCACAAACGAACCAGCTGGATGGACTTTCTGGAAGGAATGAATTCGTCACAGTCTTCGACCGACTTATGGAGGCAAGTCAACGCCCTCAGTGGGAAACGGCGCATGACACCGCTCCACGTACAGATTAACGGTGAAGCTGTTTCTGACCCTGCAATTTTAGCGAACGAACTCGGCTCGTACTTTGCCAATCTCCCAGCCATCGAGAAGTACGAAGACGAATTCAAGCGGAAAGCTAAGCCTTCGACGTCATCCATTGCAAGTTTTTTTCTGTTTCTTCTGACGCTGGAAACTCGGACATCAACCAGGCATTCTCCTGGCAGGAATTGCAGCATGCCCTCCGCTGCAGCAACGGAAAGTCGGCGGGTCCCGACGAAATCGGGTACCCTCTACTCAAGAGGTTACCAACGCCAGGCCAGCTACGGATGCTGGAGCTTTTCAACAAGCTCTGGCTCACCAACTCGTATCCAGCGTCGTGGAAAGAGAGCTTAGTCATCCCCATCCCAAAAGCCAACGAAACAACCCGTGAAGCTAGCAAGTTCCGGCCAATAGCCTTGACATGCTGTATGGCCAAGGTCCTGGAGCGAATGGTCAACAGGAGGCTAAAGCATTTCCTTGAAGCCGAAAACCTTCTAGACCATCGACAGCACGCCTTCCGTCAAGGGTACGGAACGTCAACTTATTTTGCAACATTAGGGGAGGTCCTCAAGAGTGCCAACGATAGCGGTCTCCACACCGAGATCGTCTCGCTGGATATATCGAAGGCCTTCAACAGGACGTGGACGCCCATCGTCTTAGAGCAGCTTGTCAACTGGGGGCTGTGTGGACCCATGGTCCACTTCATCAAAAATTTCCTGACCGATCGCTCTTTCAGAGTCGCAGTGGGCAACACGAGGTCCCAGCTTTTCAGAGAAGAGACGGGCGTCCCTCAAGGTTCAGTTATCGCCGTTACCCTCTTCCTTGTGGCCATGAACGGAGTTTTCGGAGGACTGCCGAACAATGTTTACATTTTCGTGTATGCAGACGATGTACTTATTGTAACTACCGGCCCAACAGCAGCACGCAACAGGATCAAGGCCCAGGCAGCAGTCTCCGCTGTAGCCAGGTGGGCTAGCGCGGTAGGTTTCCAGCTTTCGGCCACGAAAAGCGTCAGGTGCCACGTGTGTCCATCCCGGCACCGTGTCAGCGGGCCACCTATTAAAGTTCAAAGCCAGCCCATACCACAGAAGAAGACGGTCCGTATTCTGGGGGTACTTGTTGACCGGTCCCTCAACTTCGAGCAGCACTTTAAGGCGATCAAGAACAACTGCCGCAGTAGGATCAACTTGATCCGCACTATCTCTCGCCCCCACCGGTCTAACAATCGTGACACTCGTTTCCGGGTTGCAAGAGCCGTCATCGACAGTCGCCTACTGTACGGTCTTGAGATGACGTGCATCGCCACCGAAAAGCTCGTGCAGATACTAGCACCAACTTTTAACACCTACGTTCGGATTGTCTCCGGTCTTCTTCCGTCAACGCCCGCCGATGCCGCATGCATCGAAGCGGGTATTCTGCCCTTCCGCCATCGTATAACCGCAGCAATTGCAACGAAAGCCGCTGCCTTTACCGCAATGACCTCCGAAAATGACAGGATCTTTCTCCTCGATGAGGGGAACAGACTGCTCCGCATGAGTGCCAATTCGGAGCTCCCCCCAGTGGCCAAGGTCCACTGGTACGGAGACAAAAGTTGGCGCATACCTCCACCAAAAATCGATAGTCGGATAAAAAGCAGGTTCAAGGCTGGAGATAACTCTGCAGCGCTGAAGAGAACAATAGCCGAACTGCTAGGCTCGGACTATCCAACCCATGCCCACATATACACAGACGGATCGCTTTCCCGAGCCGGGGTCGGAATTGGAGTAGCCGGAATTTCAGCACCGATGAGTAGCAGCCTACCACCACAATGCTCGGTTTTCTCCGCTGAAGCTGCGGCCATCTTTGTTGCCGTTACAACACCCTCGGACTGGCCCATACTGGTGCTATCCGATTCGTACAGCGTGATACAAGCCTTTACATCGGAGACCATGACTCACCCCTGGATACAGGGTATTGTGGAGGCCACACCTCCCAACACGGTGTTTTCCTGGATCCCTGGGCACTGCGGTATCCCAGGCAACAGCGAAGCCGACAGCCTGGCAGGGTCTGGGCCAGCTGGCCCCCGTTACACCGACGAAGTGCCACTACAGGACATAAAGCGATGGATAGTCAGCAAAATGTGGGAAGCCTGGGAAGCAGAGTGGTGCCAATCCCAATCCCTCTTCATCCGAAGAATCAAAGGAACGACGAGCAAGTGGACGGATATGTCGAAACTACGGGACCAGAAGGTGGTTTCTCGTCTTAAGACAGGCCATACAAGGATTGCACATAGTTTTGGTGGGACGCAGATCCACAGAATGTGCTACGTTTGCGGAACCACAGCATCGGTGGAACACATCCTATGCCTATGTCCGCAATACCAACAACTAAGGGAGCAGTACGCACTTCCCAATAGCATTAGGGACATACTGGGCGACGAACCTTCCACTTTAGCGACAGTTATTTATTTCCTCAAGGACGCTGGGTTATACAACAACATTTAGGTCCTTTTAACTTTGTTTTGGCTGACGGTACATCTCTACCGGACGGGGGATTACCCCTCCTACGGTGGAGCTCCGATCTCTTTCAAAACCCTACCTAACTTTGATGTACCAGATTGTTTTTTTTTCTCGTTGCCTGTATTGATAGTCTTTTTCTTGGAATCCGTTTTAATTGCTTCTGTTTGAGTACATGTGAATTGTAAGCCAACTCCGTAACAAAATTTGCTGGCGGAACCCCCCTCTGGGGCCTCCCATTTTATAGAGATGAACTAGCCAACGGCTAAAAATCTCTCTAATGAAGTTAAAAAAAAAAATATTCTTCTTCGCATTTCCAGACATATGATTCATCGTGAATTGGTCGTGAAAACAGCAGCCACCGCACTCTTCAGGAAGTAGCTGCAATAATTTCTGTGAAAGAACTCTTTCTCTACTCACCCTGCCTCTGCTAGAGCTCACTTTCAAAAGGCTCCATTATTCCACCGCCGCATTTTATTAGAAACTTTAGTCAAAAGACAAGCGAATAAAGTAAAAACAGACCTGTGAGAAGACAGCTGCTCGTCCAAAGTTGGTCCAATTCATTAGCAAAATTATTTACAAGTAGCAGTTAGAGTTTATAAATTGCATTATTTCTCTCGCTTTCCACTTTCGTCACCGGACCTCTTTTCCTCGTTTCAAAGAGCTTGTGCCACCGGTAGTGTGGTGTGTAGTGCCGGGTACCACATCTTCTCGGAAGCGAGTGTTTTCCCAAGAATCATTTTACAGTAACGCTGCCTTTTATGCTCGTTCTCTTTTCTGCTGCTGCTGCTTTCGAAACTGTGAAGGTAAAACCCTCAAAGCAATAGACGATGTCGCAGTTGATGACATTGTAAGACTATATCATGCTTTCCTATTCGAAGGAATAGTTTTAAAAGTCATGAACAAGCCATGTCAATGCATTAAAAAATTGTCTTAAGTTGAACGTTTTCAATTTTTTGAAAAGATGACGCTGAAAACGAAATAAGCTCTCATTCAATATATAAAAAAAATTTCCGAGCCCAGCGAAAAACTTCACCTTCCTAACCGGAAGCGAGCACCCATGACAGTTGGGGGATGCAGAAAATTGGTCTCGGATTTACGCCACCAGCACCCGAGCGCGACAAATTACTTCTGGGAGACGTCAGTCATTCATTCATTCGCACCACGATGGCGTTGTTAGGCAAGTCTCTTCCTACCTCGCAACTCTCAATGGGAATGTTCACTCTCATCGTCAGTCGCGAACACGGTAGGAACTTTTTGCGTGAGTGGCAGATAACATGCAAATATACACCCACTCTGCAGCGGTAGAGGAACAAACTGGGATTCGGAGGCTGTCGGTGATGCGGTAGAATGAATGCACTTACAAGTTGACTCCAGGGATTGGAGAACCTTTTTCAGCATCCTTCGCCATCCGTTAGCCCACCTATGGGAAGCATGTTATTCAGCAGTTAATTGAAATAATTTCCATAAATAGCGGTGCTTTTCCGTCTTTATTTGGAGCATAAATGTTGCAGAACGAGTACCGTAATGAGAGATTTCTCAAAGCAATACTCGCGTAATCTTGTGTCATTGAAAGACCTGAGGATCTTGAATTCTCTAGAAGACGTAGGGTAAGATGGGGCAAGGTTATCCTCCGGTAAAAATTGACGCCTTTATATTTCAGTCTCACAGCACCTAAATTTACATTACTTTTTCTAAGTGTGTAGTTCAGACATTGAACTTGCAAGGTTCCTGAATAGATCCTTGAAAAAGAGGTAGACAAGGTATTTTAAACGTCAAAAAGTAATTTTGCATCGGGAGTGCGTCTTACACTATTTTACACAACATTTTTAAAAAATTCTCCGAGGCTTGGTAGCCATCAATGGCACTGATGCAAACTGTACATTGTAGTCGAAATACGTATCTGTCATGTATACCAAAATGAATTAAGTAGAATGAAATGGAAGATATCCTTTTTTGCTGTTTTATTTCAGCATTCCGCTAACAACCCAATTTCATGGACTCTTTGCTCGACTGTTGAGCTGTTCAGTCTGTATTGTCGCTAGAGTTCTCGTTTCGATTTTGATTCGTTTTTATGCTGTGAAAGTTTCACCACCTTCTCGCTTTCTGGCAAGTTTACTTGAACTTGCAAACACGAAACAAATGGTGCGTAAACGTGCCAATGAGGCGGTGTACCCGAGGAACCGGCGTTCCAATCACAACACCAGTTTCCGTGACCAGTTGTTCCCGGCACACTTCACGAAGGGATCCACCAGTCTTGCGGCTATGAGATCCAAAATCCAGGGCCTGTTTCAGGTCATCATCAGTTGGGAGCATTGCAAACCCCAACATCGTGATGTTACGCAGTGTATGAACTGCCCTCCTACGGCCATGGCACCAAAAACTGCCATATGAAGACAAACTGCAGAAACTGTGCTGGAACTCACTCAACTGCGTCCTGCGAACAAGATGATGACATCGAGCAAACGCGTGTCAACTGCGGTGGACACCACCAAGCCTCCAATCGCGGATGTCCCAAGCGAGTGGAGCTCATGAATATCTTTCGGAAGGCTACAATCAACAATCAGTCCGGTCGCCTCCGTAATCCAACCAACAAGCCAATCCTGTGAGTATCCAAATGGTTCCCAACAGTCGGACAGTTCAGCATCGCCTCGCTACTGCTGCGGTCCAGCCAATTCCAGGTTAATGTTATCCACCGCCTCTGGTTTCTCATACGCTGGTGCTGTCTCAAGTGAGCCTGTCGATGATTCTCCGTTCACCTCGGAGGAACTTGTAACGCTCGTGGCCGAGGTCATCATCATTATGCGCACCTGCAAGGCTCGATTCGAATCCCTTGTCACTAAGTATGGACCGTGAAGCCATCAAGATTGTTAATTGAAATGCATGCTCCTTGAAGAGCAATAACATCGAGTTTGTTGACTTTCCAAACGAACGGCACATCGACATAGCCGTCATCACCGAGACTCACTTGAAACCCGAGCTGAACGTCTCCCTTCCCGAATTCGGCTCGTAACATCAGCTGCCGGCTACTACCAAGCTTCCAGCTGAAAACAATCGAAGCCATCGGAGTTGAAGTGAGCACATCGCTTGGTCCAATCACCATCATCGCGGTCTACTGCCCAAGCAAACCAACATTAGGGACGGCCCGGCCGCAGACCTCCGAAGAGACATCATCAAGCTAACATGACGGTGGCAAAATTTCATCATCGCTGGTGACCTGAACGCCAAGCATAAAGCCTGGGGCAATAGTTGGCGAAACCAGAACGGCACAATCTTGTACAACGATCTGCAGGAAGCCCACTACAACATCCTGTGTCCGGACACTCGCACCCGGTTGAGTCGATCCGGTGCTCATGCCACCATTGACATCTTTATCAGCAACATTGGCGATAACATCTCTCAACCTGTCGCATATCGGGAACAGAGCTCGGACCCCTATACGGTGGTGGCCGAAGTAGGTTCCTCGGCTAATAGGTTTCAAGTTTCCCGACACAGCAATCGACTACGAAGTCCTACCGGAGCCGTTCGAAGAAGTCGATTGGTGTCTGCAAACCATCAAAGAGGCGGTATCCCGTGCCAGGGAGCAACACGTACCAGCATCCAGACAGGTGAGTCATACTCTGAACCTTGACAGCCCAACCAAAGATCTTATCAGGCTTCGTAACACCATTCGTAGGCAGTTCCAGCGTTCTGGACTGCCCCATTTGAAGATCAATATCAATAGGCTGACCAAAATTATCCATGCCAGGATGATGGAACTCAGAAATAATGATTCTGCCAACAAGATTCGCTCTCTCCCAGATTGTGCAAAGCCATTTTGGAAGAGCTATTAGAAGCACTAAAAATATGAAGGGTGCGGGTATGGATGGTGTAGTCAAACTCGAGTTGAAGAACATGAGTATTGACTTCTTCAACCATCTTACCGTTATCTTCAACAACTGTTTGGAGCTTGGCTACTTCTCTGCATGCTGGTAGCTAGCCAAAGTGATTCCAATACACAAGCCTAGCAATGATCCTACCGGTGCCAAAAGCTATCGCCCCATCAGCCTCTTGTCCTCCATCTCGAAGCCATTCGAAATGTTGATACTCAGCCCGTTGCTGGAGTTCTCCAACGAAAATAACATCATACTCAAGGAGCGATTCGGGTTTAGGAAAGGTCTTTCCATGATCCACCAACTAAGTAGAGTTACTAACATCATCAGGCGCAACAAGTCCGTTTCAAACACATCTTCTATGGCATTTTTGGACGTTGAGAAGGCGTTTGACAATGTCTGGCATGATGGCCTAGTGTACAAACTGCATCGATACAACTTTCCGATCTACCTCGTGAAGATCGTCAAAAATTACTTGTCGGGCAGATCATTCCAGGTCTACTTGAACAATGTCCCCTCTGATACGTTCAACGTTGATGCAGGGGTCCCTCAGGGTAGCCTTCTTGGGCCTATCGTATTCAACATTTTCACGTCGGACGTTCCTCCCCTGCCGGATGGTGGTATATGGTCTATGTTCGCAGATGACACCTCCATCATCTATAAGGGTCAAGTGATCCGTGCTCTGGCGAGTAAACTACAATCAGGCCTGAATGTTCTGTCCGACTGTCCGAGCTGGAAGATTTGTATCAATGCAGCTAAAACACAAACCATTCTGTTTCCACACTCGAATTCACCTCGGCTTGTTCCGCCTGCTAACGTCAAGATCCATATTGATAGCACTCCCATTGAATGATCAAGTGAAGTAGTCTACCTTGGTCTCACCCTCGATAGCAGATTGCTATTCCGATACCATGTGGAAAAGACATCCACCAAGTGTAACATCTTGATCAGGTTGCTCTACCCTCTGATAAACAGGAAGTCCACCCTGTCCATCAAAAACAAGTTGGCTGTCCACAAGCAGATCATTCTGCCGGCTATTGAGTATGGTATGCCAATCTGGGAGAGTTGTGCTAAGTGCCACCACCTAATGCTTCAGAGGATCGAAAACAAGATTCTCAGAATGATCCTTAAACAATTTTGAGTAACGTGATTCTCAGTAACACCTCATATAATACCTCATAACATGAGAATTAAAACCAAGTGCAATGTTATAAAAAGTGCCCAGAATTACATTGGACACATCCGGACACATGACATATCCGGACGCATGCAATTCGGTCCAGTGGTTAGTGAGAAAAACATTACTCAAAATTGTATAACACACATACATATACTCATCACGTGGTCTTCGACCTCGATTCGAAACAATACGAAGGGAGATGTCTGCCCTTGGCGCAATTAACAGTCCACCGCGAACTCGTAATTCTAAGATTCACCACCTGGTCGATATTCAAACACTCATGGAGCGAAAGACGTCCACGCCTGAAAGGTTCAGAGTCGAATGTCTGCGATCAAACCACCAGATCATTCGTGATTTGGCAACCTAGTTTAAGTAGTTAGGTAGGTTCCTGTGCTCAAGTAGGTAGGTTATCAAATTTTTAAATTCAAACGAAAACAAGCCTTTAAAAGGGTATCCTGTAGGTTAGCGCTAAACGCAATCATCATATTAGAATAACCAATTAACTAGAACAAAGATGAAGAGCCAAAGGTTAACCAATTGAAATGTCAAACCAAATGTTGAAACATAAACAAAACCAGCAAATAAACGTAAATTTTACTTCCACTACCCAATGTCAACCGTTAATCTATCCAGCGGGACAAACATAACGAATTTCAAAATGTTTTGGAATGTACCAATAGCGTACCATAGCGTACCTTCAAGGATTTTGAACGTACCTCAAAGCTTCCCGGAAAACCCGTGACCCGCTGGATAGACATACGATTTCAGCAATGACCAAGTCGATCGACCAGATTGCTACGGAAATGTGACGTACCAAATGTGTACTTTACGAATCTTTAATTCATTTTTAACGTACCTCTTATTTTCACTTAAATGCCTATACTTAACTTTTTAAATCGGTTGATATATGAATTTTGGGCACGGAATTGGATTTCTCGAAAGATTTTAGCCCGATTTCATATAAAAAATATTATACTTAAGTGCATTCTAGCCCATTTGAGGACCACAAACAGTTTGTTTTCATTTGCATTCCTTAAAAATATACTAATTTCGAACAAAACCGTTAATTTTCATGAATAATTATGGAGACGAACGGTGTTGCTTGGAAAACTCCATCATGAGAAATGCATTGATAACTTTCCGATTTTTCATGACCACCCAAGTAACATTGGAAGTTTTATCGAGGTTTTAAAGTATGCTAATAGTTTAAATAATAATCTCCAGAACCCTCATAAAACCAAAATTGTTACTTGGGCAACGTACCTAACTGGAATTCACTTTCTGATAGAATTTAACAGTGATTTGTTTATTTGTTTATTTGTTTATTTGTTATGTTTGCATCAACAGACTAGAAATAGCCCCAATGATGTGTTGTAAAAAAAAGTACAGATTATACAGACTACATATACTACAGTTTTTTTTCCGTGTTGGGTGTATTCATCACTGCGACCATTACTTTGATCTATTGTGATATTCCCCGTTTTTGTATTGCTTTATCAGCTATGTCGTATAACTATTTTGTGAAGCGACCGACATAGACTGACCAAAAGCATTTTCCCAGCCAGGTATTACATTTCGAATGAAATGTACTACTTTACTGGGACCTGCATTCCAAATATCAAAGGGTTCTGCCAGCCCCTTATCCAGAAAAATACGCCTTTTATTGAAGATTGCTGCACAAGAGCATAGCAGGTGTTCAGGGTCTTCCTTTTCTATACCACAGAATCGACACATATCCTCTTGAAGTTTTCGTATTAGCTTCAAATGATATTTACATGGACAATGTCCTGTTATCAAACCAGTATAGACACTGAGATCTTTCTTTGATAATTCAAGAATTTTGCTAGTCATTGAAATGTTCGGAATTATGAACCGTTTCGACTGCCTAGCAATGGAAGTGTTGTTCCAATTGGTCTCCACTTTCATTTTTTTTCCATTTCTTGAACTCCATTTTAAGAGAACAAGTAGAAACTCCACAGAATGGTTCTGGTCCTATGAATTGCTGTGATGATCCTAGCCTGGCTAACGTATCGGCTTTTTCATTCCCTTCAATTCCACAGTGGCCAGGAACCCAATATAAGTTTACTTGGTTTTGACAGGCCAATTTCTGAAGTGACATTGCACATTCCCATACGAGTTTGGAATTGTATGTTGCTGATTTTAAAGCATTTAATGCTGCTTGACTATCAGACATAATACAGATATTCGAATGTTTATAATTCCTGCGCAAGCATATTACAGAGCATTTAAGAATTGCTTGAATTTCTGCTTGGAACACGGTTGGCCAGTAGCCCATGGATATTGAGATATCAATCCCTGGACCAGTTACCCCTGCTCCCACACGGTTGTTCAATCTTGAACCGTCTGTATAAAAAACAGTTGAACCTGGACGGATGTTTGGTCCCCCACTTTCCCAAACATTACGATCAAATTCTGCTGCATTGTATAAACGATCGAAATTATATTTTTTCTCCATCCAGTCTTCATTTTTTAATACAAGAGAATCAATATCAAACATTTTTAAAATGCTAAGGTGTCCTGTAAGATCACCTTCAAGGAAGTACTTTGTTCGTTAAATCCTTAAAGCGCTCCTTTCAGCTTCTAATTGGATAAATTGATGCAACGGAATCAGATAAATTAGAGCATCTAGTGAAATACTCGGTGTGCTGTTCATTGCACCAGTTATTGAGAGAGTAGCTAGTCTTTGCAGTCTCCCCAGCTTCGGCTGAGCCGATTTTTCATTAGTTTTCGGCCACCAAACTAATGATGCATAGGATATTCTGGGTCTTACAATCGTCAAATAAATCCAGTGGATCATTTTTGGTTTTAGGCCCCATTTCCTACCAAATGTTTTTTTACTTATCCAAAGAGCATTTATTGCCTTATTAACAACCTGCTCTATATGTGAATTCCAGTTAAGTTTACTGTCAAGAATGACTTCCAGATACTTGACAGTTCGTGAAAGTTCTAAAGAGGTTTCTTTCAATTTTAAGTTATTTATAGAAAATTTCCTTTTCCGTGTGAACGGTACAATAGTGGTCTTAGAAGGGTTTATATTCAACCCTTCTTTAGCGCACCACAACGAAACATAATTTGAAGCAGTTTGCATTCTATTTGAAATGATATTATCAAATTTTCCTCGTACTATTATGACTATGTCATCAGCAAAGCCAATTATCTCGAAGCCCTTTGCTTCTAAGTTTTTGAGAAGTTCGTCAACAATTAAAGACCATAAAAGAGGTGAAAGCACACCTCCTTGAGGACACCCTTTTACAGCTCTAACTGTTATGGATGAGCTTCCAAGATTTGCTGAGATTTCTCTTTTAGAAAGCATCTCATTAATCCACTTAACGATGCTTTTGTCGAATCCACGCTTCAACATATTGTTTTTCATGGAGTTATAAGATGCATTATCAAATGCTCCTTCAATATCAATGAATGCTGCTAGTGACATTTCTTTTGATTCAAAAGATTTTTCTAGTTTTGTAACAAGCGTGTGAAGAGCTGTTACTGTTGATTTACCAGCTTGATATGCAAACTGATATTTACTCAAAGGAATTGTAATCAAGTACGTTGATTTTATATGCTGATCTATTATTTTCTCCATTATTTTTAGCATAATGGATGATAAACTGATCGGCCTGAAGGATTTAGAAGAAGTTTTATCCTTTTTATTAGCCTTCGGAATAAATATAACCTTTACTTGACGCCAAGTTATCGGAATGTAACTTAATCTTAAGCTTGCTCTAAACCAGCCTGTTATAATGGGTGTCAAAGTTTCTTTTCCTTTCTGAAGTAGTACTGGAAAAATTCCGTCCCTACCTGGTGATTTGAAAGGAGCAAAAGAATCAATCGCCCATTCGACTCGTTTTTCTTTAAAAATTTTATTGGCCAGATTACGAGCGTCTTTCCTGGCAATCTCTAACCCAGTCGATTCATTCATTGGTGTCTGAACTTCCGTCCTGATTTTTCCAGAGCCAGTTTGCGCTGCACGTGTATTTTGGTCTTCATTTATGTTGGTAATTGAACATGGAAAGTTACTACAGTTACTACAGTTACAAACAAAAATAGCTAGGAAAGCATTGTCAAGTTACTAAAAATGTATAAGTCTTAAATTTTACACTTAGCTGTTGGGCGTCAAGCACCTTCGGTCATCAAAAAAGGCAGAGAATCTTCGGCGAAGCATATTCCGTGTCAAGTGGAAATCGAACATCAACGCTACTCGCTGCAAGCCGTAAATAGCGCTCCCTAAGCTATAATTAATTCGAAGAAGTGGAAGTCTTAGCATAAGACTGTTGCGTAGTAATCCAGGTCGAACATTAATGTTCACTTGTTGCAGAATTGCTTCGCAGTTGATTCTTCCTTGCAGAGAATCGGCGACGGTTAAGGCTTTGAAAACATCTCTTCGGATACGTAAGGGCTCGACATTGATCAATTGACAGCGATTCTCGTAGCTTGGAAGACGAAGTGGGTATCTCCAAGGCAGCTTACGGAGCGCGAAGCGAAGAAAACGTCGTTGCACAGATTCAATTCGCTCGGCTCCATTATTGTAGTCCGGGCTCCAGGCTGCAGAGCAGTATTCCAACGTAGATCGTACGAGAGAGCAATAGAGCGATTTCAAGCAGTAAATGTCTGTGAAGTTCTTAGTAATCTTGAAGACAAGGGCAAGTGTTCTGGACGCTTTGTCGACGACATACGATATATGGTGTGAGTATGTCAACTTTGAGTCCAGAAAAACCATCTAAGTTTTTCACGCAATGCACCCGTTCGATAGTCGTGCCTAGTAGTTTGTAGTTGAAAATGATCGGTTGTTTATTGCGTGAGAAAGTAATGATTGTACACTTAGCTGGGTTGACCACCAGTCAGCTTAGACTAACCAGTCAGCAAAGATGTCAATCTGATTTTGGAGAGAACGGCAGTCGGCGAGTGAGCGGATGCGCAGAAAAACTTTCAAATCGTCTGCAAACGATAATCGTGGCTCTGTGATAACATGGTGAACGTCGTCGAAGTAAAGGAGAAATTCCAAAGGTTCCAGATGGCTACCCTGAGGTGTACCGGACTTTGCGCAGAAGCTTGCTGAGCGACAAGTACCCACATTTACTGTCAATTGGCGCTCCGTGAGGTATGGGCCTCCCTTAGCTCAGTCGGTAAAGGCGCTGCTACAAAGCAAGACCAAGCTGGATGTGGCTGGGTTCGATTCCCGGTCCGGTCTAGGAATTTTTCGGGTTGGAAAATTTCTCGACTTCCCTGGGCATAGAAGTATGATTGGACTTGCCACTTATACTAATGCAAAAATGGTACAGGCATCGAAAGCTCTCAATTAATAACTGTGGAAGTGCATCTAGAACACTAAGTTGAGAGCACGCAATAAACTTGAAATGCGAAGAAGAAGAAGAGGTATGAACGAAACCATCTCAAAAGATTTCCACCGATCCCTAGCCTATCAAGCTTAGCGATCGCAATTTCGTGGTTCAGCTTATCGAAGGCTACCGTAAGATCTGTGTAGATAACGTCCGTTTGGGTCTGAGCAATCAAACTGTCTGTAATGTAAGACGTTAGGCACAGCAGGTTCGTAGTTGTGGAACGCCCAGTTATGAACCCGTGTTGATCTATACTTAGATATTGCTTGCAATGTGCATTTAGGAACTCTATGACAACCAATTCAAAAAGTTTTGATACAGCACTCAGCAACGTGATTCCCCGGTAGTTGTTTACGTCACGTTTGCTTCCCTTTTTATGAACAAGCTGGAAAGAGATAGCTGGAATATGCGGCGCAGTGGATCTGAAAGACAAGTGATATTATTTTTAAGAATAATCGACGGAACACCATCGGGTCCAGCCTTAGCTGAAGTCTTAAGTTTAGATGCTGCTTTAGAAATCGTTTCTGTAGTGGCTTCGACCATGCTGAGCGTTTGGTTGACCAAAGGAACATTACTGGCCGCGGAAGTAATGATATTACCGGAGAGTTGCTCGTCTTCAAACACACTAGCAAATTTGGCTGAGAACAGGTTGCAAATGTCTTGTTGATTGCCAGCAGTTTCATTTACGAAGTTCCAGAAGGATTTAAATTAAAATATTATTTTTATTAATTAATACATTAAAGATGATAATTTCAAATAACAGACTAAAGTGGTAACTTTTATACGATAGATGAGGAGATGAAAGTATAGAATTGATAGATCCGTTATAGTACGGCAGTCTGAAAAATGCATATAGAGAGTAGAAAGCGAGCAAGGACAACTTTAGGACGGTACAAATCGGTTTGATCCTCTCTCTTTTTCAAACTCCTACCTACTACCTACTACCACTGCATATTCCCTGTCCAGGGGCCACCATATTAGAT
The DNA here is from genome assembly GCF_037179485.1 of Ochlerotatus camptorhynchus. Taxonomy (NCBI): domain Eukaryota; kingdom Metazoa; phylum Arthropoda; class Insecta; order Diptera; family Culicidae; genus Ochlerotatus; species Ochlerotatus camptorhynchus. The sequence goes on along the minus strand of NW_027041127.1, from coordinate 127,080 downwards.
TTTGGTCCACAATCTGGAATTCCAAAATGGCGGCGGATGTCAATTTTCCACTTCCACTCATCAAGCCCATGCCGCAGATACCCATATTGCATCCCAAGTAACATTTTAAGTTTTATGAAATACTACGAAGCAACTTTAAAGCAACATTCATAAAACCTTGGTCAAGGCTATTTTGTCATTAATGCATGCACCAAAACCTCATTAAGACTAGAATATGTCTAGTTGGCCCACTCTGGAGAAGGTTCTGAAGGGTGTATTCTTTGAGATTTGAAAGCTACAATAAAAGCTATTTATCAACAATAAAAACCCTTTCCGAGCCATTTCCCCTAGCCGCTTGCTAAATCCACTAGGAAAGCATCAATCAAGATAGAAAAGGATTTATGAATCCGATCTTATCTAAATATTAAAATAGAAACTGATTGTACAAATAAATTGTTGAATATCCAACATTATTTTAAAAGTGTACTTTAAGTGGTCTTGTTATATGTGCTTTATTAAATGTTATGTGAAGTGTACGTGAAAACATCGAAAAAATAAGTCCGCCCTCGTAAAACTTTGATTTGATGTTTTTCTTCAGATCGAGCTTGGCCGAGATTTTTTATGATTTTTGCATTCAAATGTTTGCTCATTGCTAAATTTACCAAAATATAGTTATATCAAAGGAAATGTGGAGTGAAAATCGAGGATTGACAAAAGCAAGCAAACTAATTGTAACAAAGTTGATTTTCATGGGACATTAGTGAAAAAGTTGTTTTGCTTTCAAGAAATCCTTAACAAATTCATAAGGTTTTAAAATGGCTTTTATGAAGAAACCTTGCAGGCTGAATAGTATTAATCTTAAGCCATTTTGCTTGATCCTAACCCGTTCAGATTTAATTGCCTGCAAAAAGTTAAACGTCAAAGTTTGTTTGTCTTTTGGTAGTTGCGCTGTGGGATCCAGGGTTGTTCCAGGCGGTTTTCTCCCGATGGATTGGGAGCAGTTACTCAGATAGTTTGCGATACTGTTTTACAACATTTCGCACTTCGAACAACTGGAAGTGCAATCGTTCCCGAAATAGATCCCGTTCTTCCGGATGGTGCACCATCCAACGATGCAGGGATGTACGCCTGAATGAAATTTTCGAAGAGTTGATTGTTTCGCCGAATAAAATCGCTACTATGGATCGGAGACCAGCTAATCTCCGCTAACTAACAGTTTCAGTGGTTTGCTGTGGGTTGTTATTTCGATTGTCATCTATCCGCAAGATCTGGAGAAGGATGTTTTTTTTTAAACTTTCGACAATGTTTTATGAATTCGAGGTCCACGCTCACTTTACTCTTTTCCGCCAGGTCAGAAGAAGTAAATTTTGCTGAAATCGACTTAAATGTTTCATCCTACTTCGTCTATCCTTCGAGATTTCCTTGTCATACATTTGGCTTTTATTAATTATGAGGAACCATCTTAAAGCTCAATTTGTAAACAGAGTAATTGGGGAATGATGTACTTTAAATGCCTAAAAATGATGCACTTTAAAAGCCTAAAAAGCAACAACAAATGCTTTTTGCTCTAATGCAAAACCTAATGGTTTTACGGTTGCTTTTATAATGATAGAACACGTTTATAAAGTATTTTATCAAGACATTAATAAACAATTGCTAATGATGTTTATGCTTGAGTTACAGATCAGTTTTAAGGAGGGATTGAGGACTGGTTTAAATTTATGTTTAAAACAAGACAACTTTCTTGTCAGACTATAAAAGGTTTTTTAAACCGCAAAAAGCTGAATTACTAAGCAGCAATGTTTTTCACTTTGAAATTTTGTATTTAAGCTAAATGGATTGTTCATTGCCGTTATAAACCCATCATAAATCAGAGTAGATGCTAAATGGTTACTGAATTGTTACTTGGGATGGGTTCAGATGCATATTCCCTGTCCGGGGGCCGCCATATTGGATTTTGGTCCACCATCTTGGATTTGTGGAAGCCATCTTGGGTTGAAATCCATCATTTTAATATTATCCGGAATGTAGAGCATTGAATTTAACATATCTTCTAATCCTATGATTTTCGATGATTTAGATCTTTTAGATTTAGATCTAGATGTGATGCTGGTTGATTTTGGGAATCGAAAATCACGGCTGATATTGAACGAAAATCACGTTTGATTTTCGTGGTGATAATAGACTGTGATTTTTGGCGATGTTGGTCTTGAAAGATTGCTGATTTTGATTTTAGCCAACACTGAAAAGCACTAATTTATCTGAACAGGCGTAGAGAAGAACCATGACGTGAAACAGGATGATAGATTCGCCGAAAAAGTGTTAAGCGTCTTTTTGCTAAAGGTTAAGATTTACCAATTTGTTGAGAGAATGAATTTAACGAGAAAAATTAAAAGGGGAGGAGCTTAAGCTGAGTGGACACTGATATTCTGCGGCCTTCCAACCTGTCGCAGACACTAGTTCAACCCCTGTCCAGCAGCAGACGGGGCGAGAGTCTTGCGAGTGCCTAATCATTGAACCGAAGAATATGGAATTGTCCGGTCCGATTTGCAGATCATCATCATCTTCCAAAGGTGACCCCGGCGTAGTGGTTAGCATCCATACCTCTCAGGCCAAAGTCACGAGTTTAAATCTCACCACCGGACAAGTCACGAATGGCGCAAAAGCGTTAAAGTGACTTAAATGAAAAACAAAACCTAAAGGCTTTAAGCCGTAGTACAGGCCACCAAGGTTTTCCAAAAGAGTTAAATTTCTGAACATGTCCCAACTAAAATTCATATCAAAAGAAAACAGCATAAAAGGTTATCTTCCATTTAATTCCACTTCATTAATTTTGGTATCCATGACAGATACGTATTTCGACTACAATGTGCAGTCTTCATCAGTGTCATTCCCACTAAAGAACTTATCAAAATCTAACCCCCTTAAGTACTCATCCCCTAGGTAAAAAAGTCAAGATCATAGGTATAAAAATGAAACTACAATGTGTTGAATCGGAACCTACCTAACTAATAAAAACCAAAGATTTAAGTAAGCTGTCATGGATACCAAAATTAATTAAGTGGAATTAAATGGAAGATAACCTTTTTTGCTGTTTTATTTAGCATTCCGCTAACAACCCAATTTCATTACTTCATTATGATGGCTACCAAGCCTTTGGGGATTTTCCTTATTAGAGAGTTGTATAGATTTTCTCCTTTAGCTTACTTAAATCTTTGGTTTTTATTAGTTAGGTAGGTTCCGATTCAACACATTGTAGTTTCATTTTTATACCTATGATCTTGACTTTTTTACCTAGGGGATGAGTACTTAAGGGGGTTAGATTTTGATAAGTTCTTTAGTGGGAATGACACTGATGAAGACTGCACATTGTAGTCGAAATACGTATCTGTCATGGATACCAAAATTAATTAAGTGGAATTAAATGGAAGATAACCTTTTTTGCTGTTTTATTTAGCATTCCGCTAACAACCCAATTTCATTACTTCATATCAAAAGGTTCTTTTCAGGGCAATCATAGTCATACTAAAGAGTATAAACAGATAGAACCCCGCTTGAACTCCTATTCCTACGCAAAACACAAGCTCCTGCTGCAGTTAACAAATAACATTTATTACATAAGACCACGTCACCGTCACCATTGCGTACAATCCCATAGGGCTGTCCTTTGTAGTTTTTAACTTTCTAATTGTTTTATTAACTGTTACACATTCGACCTACTAAAATCTAACTCTAGCAGCTATGTTAACGGTATTTGCGGAAGTGCATGATGTACACACCACTACAGCATCAATGATAATCAATTCACTGACACATAAAAAGAAGGCAACATAAGGAAAACGTATCGTATCACCTTAAACGTCTCGAGTGGTGGAATGGTCCAAAGAGGTAGTCCAAAGATGATTACGTCATGCTTCTGTGACATTGTGGCCAGTTCCACCCTATAGAAAACAAATTGGGCTATCGAGCGAAAGTGTAAGACATCTAAAAATTGATTGACTGTTTTCGGCACCCAAAATTTAAAAGTTAATTTCACTGTATTTTCCTATCAAAACACTTCACTGAATGTATTCACACAGATTCGTTTGCGCCTCAAATCGTTCTCCTCCTGATGTTTCGTTGCTAGATCACACTGCCTTTGTAAGCCATCTTCGATTTGTAGCAACCGTTGTCGTTTCAGATCGCGCTGCTCCTCCGCGCGTTTGAGGCGATCTACCAGCTCACGCTCACGTTGCTCATGACGCTCCAGTTCGACATCGTGCTGAAGTTGCAGCTCAAGACATTGCTGCTTTCTCAGCTCACTGGTTTCACGGTGCCAAAAGCTTCGGAACGATCTTCGGAATCGTGCCGGTTGCGGATTGCATCGGATTAATTCAAATCTTACACTGTGCAACCCCAAACTCTTCCAGTAGGCGAGCATATGGATGAATGTTCACTAACTGCAGCTTTGGAGAAATCAAATGGTTTTTTGGATTCCGATGTTGATCGTTTGCCGAATCTGACTCGTTCTCGGGACTTTTGCCGATGGTTACACTATTATACATCCCCTTCAATATCAGATATTCCGCTATTCATCAACGGAGTTGACGTTCCGACGGGTGTTGGTGTCACCTGATCGATGTTCTTAGCGTCAGTCACGTTTCTTGCCACGTTGACTCGGTTGATACCAGTGGGCTTCACATGCTGCTCAACCCATGCTTCCACCTTTTGGATGCTACTCCTGCTACTATGCCGACTTCGTGTGCTGGATACTTCATCGTCCTGCTGACGGAGCAGCTCATGCTTACGAGCAATGTACTCCTTTTCGCGTTCTAGTTTGTCCTTCATAGCCTTATCGACCAGCAGTTTTTCCATCCGTAGTCGTTCTTCCTCCACTTTCTCCTGTACTTGCCTTTCTTCCTCCAATCGATCTAGATCACGGGCTATCTGAGCTATCCGTACACTAGAGACGCTGGACCGTCCAGTAGTAGAACTAGTAGGTGGTGGGGGTACCTTAGGGGAACAATGCGCACACACAAAGTCTTTTGAGCGTTCCGTAATCGTGTCAACATTCGCGCACCGGAACTGACGGTAGCCCCCCGGCACCAGGGTTTACCTGGAAGAGGGACGGACAAGGGTGGAAACACCTATTCCTCTATGGATATGGAAAACGAGCCAATGAAGATTCACCTAAATATCGGGACGGACAAGGGATGCCATACCCATTCCCCGAAGGACTTCGAGGGATTCAAGCCACCAAACAACATGTCGAACACAAATAGCATTGCACTTGCGCAACCTGTTTGCATTTCTTCCTCCGTTGCTGGGTCATCCCTGCCTTGGATGGGAGGAACACCTCCACCTGTCCCTGGTGGGGCAACGTCTCATCCAACACCGAATTCGGACAACTTACCGAGGCCAACCAGCATCGTCCACACGCAAAACACCATCTTTGATCACACCGCCGTTGGGACATCCCTGTCCTAGGTGGGCGGATCCCCTCCGCCTGCCTCTGGTGGGGCTCTGTCTTATTCTGGACACAGCGAACTATCAAGCAGTAACTCTAGTCAGACGCAAGCCTCCCACTTGTTTGATATCAGCGAGTTGGAAGACTTGAGCTGTCCCTCCGAGGACGTTACCACCAGCAGACACCCCGTTCCTGCTCTGCCAGTACCCATCAACTTTATCCTCCAGTGAAACGTGAACGGTTTCCTGAACCACCTCGGCGACTTGGAAATGCTTTGCCACAGCAATCCACCCTAGGTGATAGCTCTCCAAGAAGTTAACAAGGTGACGGTAGACCAGATGGATCGTTCCCTTACCGGAAAATACGCCTGGACCCTCAAAAGAGGCAGCAATTTTCGCCACTCCGTAGCCATTGGTGTTCTAAGGAGCATACCTTTTAACGAGATTGACCTGGGAACTTTAATTGGAGAAGCCGGCAAACACTGCGATTGCCTGTGCATACCTGCCATGTGGGAGATTGCTACAAAATTTGTCAAATAAAATCACCGGCGTTTTCAGCAAGCTACCCGAACCAAGGATGTTTGTCGGAGACCTCAATGGGCATCATCCAACTTGGGGCTGTCCTCGTCCCGATCCTAGAGGAAGCATCCTAATGGACCTACTCGATCAGGAAGACATGGCGGTGCTCAATCATGGAAACCCAACATTCTTCAACGGACGTCACGCCACGGCTATCGACGTCTCTTTGATCAGCCGTTCCATAGCAGGAAAAGTCACGTGGTGCACCAATGCGGATTTGTACGGAAGTGATCATTACCCCATCCAAATGCAGCTTTCGTCAGCCACGGCCCCAGAAGTCACGAAAAGGCCTCGCTGGCGGTACGACGAGGCTGACTGGGATGGGTATCAGGGAACAATTCTATCGCTGATCCTCGAACGCAATCCGCTAACCATCCCGGATTTTTCTAAGTTGGTGTTAGATGCTGCATCCGCTACCATACCAAAGACCAGTAGCCTACCTGGACGAAAAGCCCTCCGTTGGTGGAGCGAAGACACCAAAAAAGCCGTTAAAGCCCGCCGGAAAGCTCTACGGAAACTGAGGCGAACCCCGAGAGATGACCCAAACAGGGAAGAGCTACGTAGCCGGTACCGTGCACTGCATATTCAATGCAGAAAAGAAGTGAGAAGTGCGAAGCTTAACAGTTGGTCTGGTTTCCTTGAAAGCATCAACGCCTCCCAGTCCTCTGCCGATCTCTGGAGCAGGGTTAATGCTCTCAGCGGTAAACGGCACTCGACGCCATTACATGTACAAGCTAATGGAGTTACCATCTCCGAACCGGCAGCCGTCGCCGAAGAACTCGGAGGGTATTTCGCCGAAATTTAGGCCATCTCCGGTTACGATAGCCACTTTCAGCGGTTGGCAAAGCCTACCCGTACATCAGTCGCTGAGTTCAGCATCCCGCCTGACACGGACAACCTCGAGATCAACGAGCCTTTCTCCTGGGAGGAACTCCAGCACGCACTAAGCCGCAGCAACGGCAAATCTGCGGGACCTGACGATCTCGGGTATCCACTTTTAAAAAAGCTGCCCCTTGAGGGCAAGTGTTGCATGCTTGAGATGCTCAACCAACTCTGGGTCTCTGATACCTACCCAACGCTGTGGAAGGAGAGTCTCGTCATGCCCATCCCGAAGGCAAACGAAAAAGACAGGGGCACATCTAAGTTCCGACCGATCGCTCTCACATCCTGCATGGCCAAGGTATTCGAACGGATGGTGAACCGTCGACTCAAGATGTTCCTTGAAACCAACAGCTTGCTCGACCACCGACAACATGCCTTTCGACAAGGTTTCGGTACGTCCACGTACTTTGCCACTCTGGGGGACGTGCTCAAGGAAGCTTACGACCAGGAACACCACGTTGAAATCATCTCTTTGGACATCTCCAAGGCTTTCAACCGGACGTGGACGCCAGCCCTCCTGAAAAAACTAACAAACTGGGGCTTGAAGGGGCATATGATGTATTTCATACGAAACTTCTTGACCGACCGGTCATTTCGTGTATTGGTGGGGAACACGCGGTCGAAAAGTTTCAGCGAGGAGACTGGAGTCCCTCAAGGCTCCGTTATCGCAGTCACGTTGTTTCTGGTGGCAATAAACGGGGTTTTTGACCGGCTACCTGGGCGCATTTATATATTTGTTTACGCTGATGATGTGCTGATTGTGGCCTCCGGTCCTACACAGATCCGAACCCTACGGCAAGCGCAAGCGGCAGTCTCTGCCGTCGTCAAATGGACCGACTCGATGAATTTCCATCTAATCGCCAGGAAGAGCATCCGATGCCACGTATGTCCGTCTCAGCACCGAGTCAATAGCACCCCAATTACGATCCACGAGCAAGCCATTCTAAACAGGAAAACAGTTCGCGTCCTCGGCGTACTGATCGACCGAACGCTCTCCTTCGACTTCGATTTCCAACAGGTCGAAAAGGACTGCCGCAGTAGACTCAACCTCGTTAAAACGATCTCTCGGCCTCACCGATCCAACAACCGCGAAGTTCGGTTCCGGGTGGCGCGAGCCATCATCGACAGTAGGTTGCTTTACGGGACGGAAATTACTTGCATCGCTTCCGAGAAGCTTATTAGAACCCTAGCACCAGTCTACAACAGCTACATCCGCATCATATCTGGTCTCCTGCCATCCACTCCAGCAGACGCCGCATGCATCGAAGCGGGTCTTCTTCCTTTCCGGTTCTTTTTAAACGCAAATATTGCCACAAAAGCCACCGCCTTTTCCGCCAAGACCTCCGGAAACAATAGGATCTTTCTCCTCGACGAGGGGAACAGAGTCCTCCGCACGGCCGCCGACATCGACCTCCCCCCAGTGGCCGAAGTCCATTGGCATGGAGAGAAAAGTTGGCACTCTTCACGAATCCAATTGGACAATCGGATCAAAACCCGCTTCAAAGCAGGGGATGCATCCATCATTTTGCGCAGATCGGTCGCCGAGTTACTTGGGTCCAACTATGCCGACCACGTACATCGATACACCGACGGCTCCCGATCGATAAACGGAGTAGGTATCGGGATTTTTTGAGACGGTATTGCTGAAAGCAGCAGTCTTCCCCCACAATGCTCGGTTTTCTCGGCCGAGGCTGCAGCGATCTTCCGTGCCGCTACGACGCCAGCCAACAAACTGATACTTATATTAACTGACTCACACAGCGTCGTTCAAGCAATCACCTCGGAAGAACCAAAACACCCATGGACCCGTAGAACACATCCTGTGCAACTGCCCGGAATTCCAAAATCTTCGGGAGTCACTCTGCCTAACTTCCAGCATCAGCGATCTGCTCGGGAATGATACTTCGGCCTCGGCAGCACTAGTAACCTTCTTAAAAGAAGCCAAAATCTACCACTCGGTATAGCAGGAATTTCTTTCGGCCGTCGGGACATCTCAGCTGGATGGATTTCCCCTATTGGACCCATGCCAGCTGAGCTCTGTTTTGTTTGGATTAATCGTTTGTAGTTTGTCTTAAATCATTTTGTTTTCTGTTGTTCTTCTGTTTCATTATTTTATATATTGTTATTTTTTCAAATAAGTTGAAGAGCCAGCAACCAAAGTTATTAACTAAATGTTAATATACCATGTATCTAGAGGTTACTCACTCTGAGCCCTCTCCTTTCTTCGGAGATGAACTAGCCATAGGCTAAAAATTTCCTTAATAAAGAACTAAAAAAAAAAAAAAAAAAGATTCCAACAAACGTGAATGGTCGGAGGAACGGCGTTATTCGGATCCGGGGCAGTTGACCCATCTTTGGTGCTATGGGTTTCACTTTATACACGCGGCATCACTGGCACCGAAGTGTTGCAGAGCGTACTTGAGTTCTGAGTTTTGCAATATAATGTCTCTGCAACACTTCATTGACAATCGTTTCATTGTTAGCGTGACGAAATTTACGATGATACCAATCCAGTAATAGGTTGGTAATCCGATGACCCCGCGGTAGAATGATAGGGTATCTGGTATCGTACGGGACGTAGTCTGCTGCTGCGATACGACTATCCACGCGTAGAACACCGTGATCGTCGAGTAGAGGAGGTAGCTTTCGCTATAGAACTGCTTCTATCCAACGCCTTCTGCTGTTCTCGCTTCAATTGACTGTTATGTTTTAGAGTAGCTACCTCGTCCAGATAGCACTCCGATTGTGCAAGTCGCCACAGACTCCGTTCTGCTTTCTGCAATTCTTCACTGCTTAACTCTTCTGCACCTTCGCACTGTGTATTTACAGCTCGTCGCAAACTTTTCTCTTGGAAGCGGTAAACGTATGCTACGCTCCGCAACAGACGCTCGTATTTGGAAAATCTTTCCACCTCAATGATCGGAACTGTTAGAAAGTGACTGCATATGTATGCCGATCGTAATTCTTCCGTTGTTTCTTCCGGTACCTCGAATCCGCTGCTCGGCCACTCACTCATCTTTTCGTAGAGAAACGCAGGACCTCGCATTCACCTACACGCAAACCAAAAATCTATTACAATGAATGTTAGTTCCGTTTCCTATCATCCTCTGTTCATGAACATCGCAACGAATGTTAGAAATTGACCATGCAGGCGATGTAATGGTTTTTTGTCTTTTTTTATTTCGTGTTCCATTTACGCTTTCGACTATACCAGTAAGTTTGTAGAACGACGCACATTGTAGAACATTGTAGAACGACGCGCACACTTGTCTCGAATCTCTCCAGCAGAAAAAGCATACGAAGTCGAGCATGCGAGAAAATGAGCGCTTCATGTTTGCTTTTAGGCTAACCATATTCAGAAGCATGGAGAGAGCAGTGGAGAAAGCACAGGTCTGATAGTCTCAACGTCCGTGGTTCGAGTCCAGTCGCCAACCTTTTTTCTATTTTTTTCGACATAATTAATTTCACTCACTAATACAACTCCACATTTTTCGGTCTCCAATTTTCTTACATCGGACCGCAGCTAGGTATATCGCATCCTCGGTTCATGCGGTCTCCACTTACATCCTCTAATGATGAATCCCACATAATTGTAAGCGAATCTTACATCCACCGGTTGGGTGTACTATCTGGCGTACAGTTCGGGCCTTTTCCCCATTTTGTAGCTTCATCTGCAACATTGATTTTCGTTCCCAGCCAGCGCCATTACTCAACCCTAGAAAGGTTTAAAATTTCGTTGACTCGGAAGGTATGTTGGCCGTATACCGACGAGTGTCCGATCTGATTCACGAGATAATCGTACTAGAGTCACTCCAAAGATGTGTACGCTTGACTTGGATTGAATGACCTTCTTCAATCGTTTTTCGAAGACGCGCCCCGAGAACCGCCGCCTGCAATTCCAAGCGCGGGATTGATAGTAACTGTAGTGGAGGAACTTTAGTTTTTGAAGCAACTAGAGCACATCGTATCTGTCCACAGCCGGCGCTGGTGGTGTAGTGGTAAGCGTGACTGCTTTCTCAGCCCAATGGGTCTGGGTTCAATCCAATCTCTGGTCACGTCTTCCTTCGGAAGGGAAGTAAAGCCGTTGGTCCCGGCCCATGGGTGTTGTTGTGAATGGGTGCGATATCCTACGCAGGTGTGTGGAAGCTGCCTTCCTGCACATTCGATTGCCGTCAATGGATGGCAATCGATGTCCGTCGGTGATTGGCACTAGATTGCGGAACAGAGACCGACGTTAAATAAAGGAAAAGAAAAAAAAGAAGTATCTGTCCACGATCCTGAACACGGAAGAAAGCCACGGCGGAGTATGCTTGTGCACTGCCGTCGACGAATATGTGCAATTCCAGGGAATCATAACAATTAACAACGTACCCCGAGAAGTAGCAACGAGGAATTCTCACGTTGTTCAATTCTTGCAGGGCATGAAGCCAGAGTTTCCATGCCTTGAAAATATTCTCCGGTATTTGCTCATCCCAATCCACGTTAGTTCTTCAGAATTTTTGTATGAGGATCTTCCCTTGAACAATCAGCGAACCTACCAGCCCCAACGGATCGTAGATTTTCATGACAAAGCTCAGCATCTTACGTTTGGTTGGTGCAATCACGCCTTCCACTAGTTCTTCAAGATCTCCTTGCAGGCTAAGCGAATAGCAGAACACATCTTCCCTCGGAAGCCAAAATATCCCAAGGAGTCGCTCAAATCCACTCTGGTTGTTCATCGTGAGATTCTTGACAGTAGCTGGGCTAACTTCTCCTATATCCTCTAGTACTTTGGGTCTATTTGACACCCGTTTACGAATGTGGAAACCTGCCTTCCGATGGACCTCCGCCACTTCCACAGCCAACTCAATCGCTTCTTCCTCCATGTTGACGCTGTCCAAGTAATCGTCGACGTGGTGTCTATTCTTGATTGCTGCCGCCGCTCTTGGATGGTCTTTGCTCGTTTTCCGCTGCATTCAGCTTTTTGACATACTGCGATTGAGCTGGAGAACAAGTCGCTCCGAAGATCGCCACGTCAGATACCATAGTAGTCATAGGTTGAGATGGCGAGCTTCCAGCTTCAATCTGATTCCAGTTTTTCGAGCAATCTCATTATGCCATATTTTTCTTTAAAAAACAACTATAAAATTTGGCTGATTTGGTAGTGCTGATATTACAGCTAATTAACACGCAGTTCAAATGGAAAGACTGCCGAAGAAAAATAGACTGCACTCACATGAGAAGTTTTGAGCGTTGTAAAAACGTTTGCAAACAGTTTTGAGGCAAGCAGCTGATAAAAGTAAACAGAGAAACACGTCATATGTGAGCGGTACGTGAACGCTGCTTAGATTGACGAGAATACGAAAATGCCCCTAGCTAACCACATTCACTTTCGATACTGTCCTGCTATTTAGGCCAAATTATACTTTCACGCAAAATGACGGAATGACAGCAAGTATGGAAATTCTGTTGGCTGATATGGTAAATAGCTGGTGGAATTAAAGGGATTATAATTTACGACTCTGACAGCGTGCTGCAAACCGTGAACTTTGATTTACAGATGCAAATATGCAAATTGTTTCGAATTTAATATTCACTAGCGACCTGCTTTAAATTCATAGTATAGATATTAACAGTTGATGTGATTTATATAAGATGCTGTTCCAATCTAGCTAAGTGCAATCTGTTAAACTACGTTCTAGTTGAATTACGCTCACGGTATAGTAATTAATTGATTTCAGTATCCAGAATTACCGGTCAAACTTTCCAGGAATTTGTCCCGGCTGGCTCATGTGAAGCCCAAAGAAAGTTTATTCGATCTCTCTGTCCCCCTAGCTTCTGAAAGCGGACCTGGGCTGCTCATCAAATGATTTAAAACTTTTCCCTCGTATCCGATTTTCTTGATTGTGTATGACACTTAATCTAATTTTGTAACTAGTGCTCATCCCATTTCCAGCACGATCGAAACCAAGCGGACCTGGTGGTTTGCTGCAGTCTGACGAGTGCATCTTCATCTGCATATGCAGGCCGCAAAAGTTTTGCAGGATTCTGCTATACACCTGGAGAGAAACCACGCTGACTGAAGACGGGGCGATGAGAATTTTAATAAATCTAATAAAATCGTTCCGTCGTAATTATTTCATTGGATTAAACGTCAACTTTTGTGCAGTTCATTTGCTGATGACGACGAGCGTGGGGGTGTTGGATGGAACAAATGGTATGCTGAAAGTACCTGGGAATGTCCTTACATGGTCGTGGGGATTCAAAGAGTAAGTCGACGAAGAGAATCTGCCAATGTTACTTAGAACATAATGCAATGTTCAGCTTGATTTATGTTTCACAGATAAGTATAGAACTAAAATTTTAAATTTTTGAGGGCTCAATCAGCGATGGTTCCTAAGCATTGAACCAGTGAACCAATTTTTATTCTAAGTGGATCTCCGTTAACGAGGTAGGTGGGGTGGAAATATCCGAATTAAAGAAATTCGACTGGTTCCGGAGATATGATTGGAACAAGTTCCGATGAGTATGGGTTTTGAGACTAGAAAGGATCCGAATCGTACCAAACCTATCATGCGACACATCAAATGACATTAGTATTAAAAAAAACAAGATGCATGCTGCAAAATCGATTGTCAAGGACCACATTGGTCACATCCGTCCATATTCTGGATACCTTCGTGAAAATGGCCAATTTTATGACTAGGACCAAAACCCATCATGCGACACATCTAATTACATTAGAACTCTAAACCGAGCTCATTGTTGGTCTTATTTAGATCCCAGGTCACATTGCTCATCACCTGGACATGTTCCGGATACCATCAGGGATGTTGTTCAAAATTTGCTTTGGTAATTACCAACATCTCACCATAGGTGGATAAATTCTGTTTTTTTCTGGAATTTGATCCTCCATTCTGTGTCCCTATGCTACTAATATTCGCTTTATAAAATATTTTCTGGCTCTCGTATTTCGAATAAACTTGTTTATAGCAATCAACTTCTTTCACCCGAAAACCTCCTACAAATCTTCATTAGGATTTGAAACCGTAAATTATACAGCCCTACATTTGCAACTGCCCGAACCGGCCAAGCGACGCACACGTCCGGAACTCGCAAAACAACATAAATACACCCCCCACCCCCCACCCCCCTCCCCTCCATCACACTCATACATGACTACCCCCACCGAAACGATAGCTGATACAAGCCTTCCTACCACGCAGGGCGATGATGAGTCGGTTAGGAGCCGGACAGTCTGAGAGAAACAACGATGGCAAAACTTTCAATTTAAATTACCAGATTCGTAGCCATTGACATCCTATTCGTTTTAGTTTTCTACAAATTTGTCTACCGCATTTTGCATCAAACACCCTGCCTGCGTACCCGGTTCGTGTCCCGCCACAAGTTTGCCCTGGAAAATGCCAGCAGGTCACCGCAAGTAAAATGGCTTCGTCATTCTGCGCCCTGCCAACGCACCAGGGGCGTACCGAGGAGGAGTACGATTCTTTTGCCCTAGTCTGGTAGCAACAGCTCACAGCTTGATGTCTGCCTGTGAGCAATGTAGGGTGAGGAGCCACCGCATCCGGAATTGCTTTCCGTTCCGTTTCGAATCCGAGTTTGGTGACGACGACTGGAACTCTAGCAGCATCTCATGTCTGGCAATTGTTTCATTATTGCTGCTGTCACCCCTCTCTCTCTCTCTTTGTTCGACGACGACAACGATGATGGTGGAAAATGCGGACTGCTGTTTCTAACTTGGTTTGTTTGTGTCCCGGACTGCAGATTGTTTTACGCCTCAGCGATATGGGACTAACTCGTGATTGGAGCGGGAGAGAAGATTTCGCCGGAAAAGTGACTCATGTGCATGTGAAGAATGCTCTTCGGGAGACCATTTTTGCCGTCAGCGGAAAAGGCTGGAGGTGGTGCATTCTCATTTGCGAGATCGGAATAGTTGTTGTAGCACTTAGTTTGGAATTCATTTGCTGAGGCTGTCGCGCCCAGCTTGACGACCGCACATACACACATGCACACTAGTCACGAGCAGGATCACGACAGATGCCACCAGGGGCGTGGCAAGGTTTTGAAATAGGGGGGGGGGGCATTTTTTTTATTATGGACGATTAGGCCAGAACGCTAAAATGCGGAACGTGATAAGACCATGGGGGCACTAGGTCCAATGAGTAATTGTATCGAAATTGAAACTTCTGTCAAGCTGCAAGTTAAGTTTCTGAAAGTTCGAAGAGCTTTTTAAAAAAGGTACAACTTCTCCATACGGAGTCAAAACTAGAACTGGCTTTATTTTCGACGTTTGATGATATTGATCACACGGTCGAACCTACAAATTTGCTTTCCCTAGCCGAACCTTGTACCTAGCAACTACCATCCTATATGCTGACTCCAGCATGAAATGTGTCCGCGGCTCGGTGCACTGGGTTGCGGCATTCTTCGATGCTGGTGTACCGTGCCCTGATGGTAACTTGCATAAGTATTTTTCAAGTTTGCGCTAGCAAATAACGATTAGCAGTTTATCCACGTACATACATATCTACGGAACTATCAATCTATCCTCTCCAAAACTTTCTCTAGTATAAATTATTGCACTAAACCTTCATTTTGATTTTGGCATAGCATTTCCTCTCAACTAAAGTTTTCCTGTTGTTCCCTCAAATTTGTGTGTTGCGAAACTTGTCATCATCGTCGGTGTTGGGTTTGGATGGTTACAACAAATCCTTCGTGTGTGTTGTGGTGTAAGGAGCTCGGTGGCCTTAGAGCGGCCGTTTTTACTTACTGAGCAGAACATGCTGAGTTTAATCTCTGGCCCCAGCACATTCAAGATTCGTTAGTCGTTTTATATGTTAAGATGATTGCATGGTACAGTCGGCGCCACCGAGATGTTCTGATGCATAATATCTCTGATCACGCTGATCAGGGAAGTAAAGCCGTTGGTTCCCAGTTCATGAGTTAATGGGTCGATAGGTAGGGTCCAGGTGTGGGAGCTGCTTCTCTGGCGTCGGTAAAATTGGTGCTCAGCACGGAAGTTGAAGACCGTGGGTTCAATCCCAAGAACCTTCGCATCGTTAGGACATTAATTCAGTTTATTGTTAACCAGAACGAATCCTGCTGCAAACCCAACTCTTTTATCCGACATTCCAGTGATTTATCTTGGAAATGCAGAGGATTTCTCGGCTTCCAACATAGCGAGTATCACGTCAACATATTTTTACCCATTCTTTTCTTGTCCTGAGTTTGGGCGCGGCCGGCAATGGTATTTTCTAGTTCGAGATTTCCAGTTTTTACACATTGATGATGAATGCTGGTCCCGAGAATCGTCTATTGGTTCTCTGTGTAATCACAGCTGATCTGGCATTAACAGAATAGCAAACCATGCTTTATAGCTGCACCTTTACCGACTGAACTAAAGGAGGCCCCAGTTCCGGATTCTCTTTTCTGAAGTCTGTCAGAGATAACATTGAGTTTAATCGAAATACATGGCATGTTGAGAGATTGAGGTTGTAAGGTTGAATTTAATGTGTATGGGAATGAACTGTTTTATTGATTTTACAGCATATTAACAAGTAAAGTTTGAACGAAAATGTTCCAAAAAAGGTAGATATTTACTGTCTCTATGTACTTGATTTGAAATAATTCAATTCTCTCTGAATCTCTCTTCTCCCATACTGAATTTTAACTATGCCTACCAACAAGGTTGCAAAGACTCATTTCAGCTAAAATAATGTTTTTCGGAATAATAAAACCAAAAGATGGTATGATGGCATGTTTTACTTGTAACTTACAAGAAGAGGTTACAAAGTATGCGTTGGAAACATAAAACCTGTAAATTTTGCTTTCTATGAGTCACAATCAGCGATTTGCTGATCGCTGAGTGAGTGAGTGAGTGAGTGAGTGAGTTTGTGAAAAATCGCTGATTGTGACTCTCATGAAGTGAAATAAACAGGTTTAATATGTCAAACACATTCTTTGCAACCTCTTCTTGTATCCTACCAATTCAAAATTTGATCATGGCATCTAATTATTTCATAATTTAGAAAAAAACATTGTTTTAGCTGAAATGAGTCTTTGCAACCTTGCCTACCAACGAAGCAGGCACATCTCTGGGAATATTCTTTACGGGAATCACTTCGAAATACTTTTCCTGAAACCGTTTATTTTAATTCAATTATTCCTAAAATGTCTGCGGACCAACTCTTACTTTATAATATTTGGGTCTAATGTCCAGGCAACCCAAAAACGTTCGATCTAATGGCCATCGAAGACCTACCTTAAAAAATAATTATGAGTCTTTGAGAGTTTGGAGATGAAGCTTAAACATTTTTCAGTAGGGGCATCAACGGAAGCTTTACGTAGGACCACTAGTGGACGGAACATATGTGAAGAGCATTTAGTTCTTAACTCTTTCTGTTTATGAATTGTAGGTGTGCCAAATTTTTAGTATTTTTTTCAAAGACGATGAAGATAATCGATGCTTCCAAGTTTGGTTACAAGATTTCAACTCTGGAGGGCATTTTGTGTGGTCGTCAGGGGCGTGTGGTTCTGAATATGGACAAACAGGCACAGATAAATTCTTTTCCCACTCTTTACTGTAATAAGCTTGTTGGCCTTGAAAAGGGTCGTTTTGTTGCCAAAGTTGGTGATGATTTAACCTCCGAAACCCTACAGAGTGTGTCTCTGTCGCCTCAAAGCGTAGACGACATCCATGGCCGCTTACGCTTCGCGTGTTCAGTGTAAGTGACAGCATCACGGATCTAATTTTCCAGGAATACCTTCAGCAAACCTTGTAGATCCGACCGTGTACACTGCCACGGCGAACCAGACGACGGATGGCGGTTATCTCGAAGAACTTTGCGATGACGCTTGGCGCCTTCTTTATCAAGACCTTTTCCTCCTTTGCCGAGACCAGTCATTGTTGCTTGTTAGGTAGAAGAGTGGACTACCTAACCTGCCATCACCTTTGTACTGCTGCTATTGCTGATTCTGCTGCCTGCTCACCACGCCGTTCGAAACGAAAATGAGTTGATGCTTTTTTTTAGCAGTAAAATTTACGTTTATTTGCTGGTTTTTTAAGTTTCAACATTTGGTTTTACATTTCAATTTGTTAACCTTTGGCTCTTCATCTTTGTTCTAGTTAATTAGTTATTCTAATGTGATGATTGCGTTTAGCGCGTTTAAGGGCTTGTGAGTTGAAGCTAGACAGCAGTGCTCTTTCATATCTTTTCAGGTTAAAGCAGAATGATGTGCAACCAAGTAGTACTCGATTATGACGACTGGGTTTGGGAAGAACGTTTATTTCATGAAAACAGTGATAAAATTTTCACTTTTTATTTGTACATTGGACAATGCTTGATATTTACCACTTTTTCAATAGTTTCTTGTTTAAAAATCATCAGTTGCAAGCATTGTCATTGATGCGTAGAAATATTTCTGATCGATTGATGATAAAATTATTGAAATTGGTCCAGGGGTCGCTGAGAAATTAGTGTTCAAAATCTTTCATAATTTTGTTACATGTTTCATTTTCACTTTTCACAAAGTGTACCCCCATATAGAAATCAAAGACGTAGTCCTACGTCAAAAGTGCTTAGATATGCTGAGAGGGCTGTGTCTCCTGGCTACGTCTATGGACGCCACATGCTAAGCACCAGTCAACGTCAGTGACAGGACAGTGACTGTGAGGAGAACTGGTCCTGGTCGGAAGAGTTAGATGAGATGTTTATACTTTCCGAGTATTTCCGGGTTTAATTTAGATAAACTGTATCGTCGGCGAAGCGATGCACGGCTTTGGTGACGAGTTTGATTTTTTGTGTTCAATCACATAAATGAGCACGACTCGGACAAACAATTCAATCGGTTTTGTTCTGAACTAATGTGGTGGATTATGGCCAGAATTATGCTTCATCAATTGTATCGGTTGCCAACGTTATCAGAACTTAAGCCACCCACAATTTGTTCTCGTTTTGTAGTGACAATGTAGAGCTGTTCCCACAAACCCAGGAAAGTATTTCCACAACTAAACATTCTCCCAAAAACTTTACACCCTTACACCGCCAATTCTAGCTGCACTTTATCATTATCAAATTACATTATGTTTACAATGTTGTTACGGTCACACAAATAAACATTTATGTGGCCATGCAGGGTGGCCCTCGGACATTGTTTTACAGTACTGCTAGTACTACTACCGATGCTGCTGCTGTTGCCTCCAACTTGACTGGGTAACAATACGAAGCAACATTGTCATCACGACTCCACGTTCGTTGGTGGCCTCTCGCCATAAGCCGGGATGAGCAGAGGACTTTTCAGCTTCAGCTGCCAGCCAACCAGCAGCAGCCAGCTATGTCAGAGCCAGACCATAAATAGCGGTAGGTACTTGTGCTCAGCAGATATATGTTCTACATACGAAAGCAATTGTATTATCAAAAGCATGACATGTATATGTGTGTGGATGTGCTAACAAATTGCTGGTAATCTGATGGTTGTGGCAGGAGATTTTCGCGTCGGAATCCGGGAGAGGAGCATTGGTTAGGAATAATCACAGTGTTGGACTACGCATTGCCATTCCATTAGTTTTTGGTGCGGTTTTGTACTATTAACGTTCAGGTGATTGATGCGGATTTCTTTGATGTTAAATATGATGCGACTTCAGTCTAATTTGTGCAATGCTATATATTAATGTATTTATTTTTCCTTTATTAAAAAGATTTTCAGCCTTAGGCTGGTTCGTCTCTTTAAAACAAAAGAGGGCTTCTATAGAGGGCCCCTCAGTAGTACAAGTGGAATAATAAATCCTTTATTACCGTGAGGTACGCAGAATCTGCAATGTTTCGCAACATGAAAAAAATCTGTAATGTGGTCACCGGAAGGTTTTTAAATTAATTTTGGAATTTTTAGTATAGGTTATTTTATCGAACAAAGTTTGATTCCCAAAAAGGATTGCGTCTAGATTGCGTTTTTCAACAAAGGATTTCCTAAATATGACAGTTCATTGCGGCCATATTTTTGAAGCTTCAAGTGTCAAATAAGCTGTCATTTATTTCATGTGTCTTGTCTAAAAACCAAGGAGAGCTATAGCGTCGAACAGCACGTGAAAATGATAAAATTATTTTATCAAAGAAAGTGCTTTTGCGAGCAACATTCCGAGCGCTTCGCTCATTTTACGGTCGCAATAATCGTCCTACCGAGAAGACTATGGTGAACAAATCCGAGGAAACTGGTTCGATGACCACCCGTTCGTCAACGGAATGCAAGGTCTGCCGAAAATATCGCCGCTGTACGCAAAAGTGTGCAGGAGAACCTGCGGCAGTCGATTCCACGCCGCGCCCAAGAACTGGGCCTCTCGCAGGCTTCAACTTGGCGAATTCTGCGTCGAGACATCCCAAGTAACCAAAAGTTCTGTTAAAAGGCTATTTGTGGCTTAAGCAGTTTGGTTGAAGGAGGTCTATAGAATTAGACCTGTGCGCCGATCAAAATATTTTCGGCGGCAGCGTGATATGTTGTTTTCTGCCGGCGGCGGTGGCGTGGCGGCGTCACGCCGTTTCGTTTCGGCCGCGGCGGCGTGGCGGCGTTGGTCGGCGTGAGTTTATTTTTAATGATTTAGAAAAAAAATACTTTCCAAACCAATCGCACATGGACACAAAATTCTACCCATATTTGAGTTCAGATTACTCAAAATCGCTAAAACGTAGGTCACTCCAACGCTCCAAACTTCTCAGGTGAGTGTGACTATTGTCGGCAGTCTCTTTTTCTTCGGCACCCTTTCCATTTGAACTGCGTGTTAACCAGCTGTTCTATTATCGGCAACTCGAAATCAGCCGTATTTTGTAGTGTGTATATTTCATTTAAAGAAAAATATGGCAGAACAGGATTGCACAGTCGTAAAAATGTAATCAGATTGAAGCTGAAAAGGTAACGAATCGGCTTAATACATTCAGCGAAGAGATTTGATGGGAAAATACAGTAAAATTAACGTTTCAATTTCGGTTGCCGAAAACAGTCAATGGGTGCCGAAGCCATAATTTACCCTAGCAACCGTTCTTTATTTTCAATTATATAAGTTAATTTATAATTATAATTTATCGTTTGCATAAAAAAGGAGAAATTTTTTGAAGATGCTTTAAGCGATGACTTGCCTATAAAACGTAATTTTAAGCTGCCATGCCCAAGTAACAATTCAAGCTGAATTGTAAGAACAAAAGTTGATTATTGGTTGATTTAAGGTGTACGAAGCTGATTAACACCAGGCTGAATATACAGTACAGTCTTCCATTATATTTTTTTTAATAAAGAATGAAGGCTGAACAAGGGTTGGAAAAGACTGTTGGTTAATGTCTTAAAAAGCTTGTAATTTAGATTGCTGTTAAGCTTCGGGCTGATTAAAATCACCAGATTTAGATTAACACTTGTTAAGCATCAATTTGTTACCTGGGGGTTAACTGCTTACAATTCAATTATGAAAGCGATGCGTATTGCTTTTCTGTAATTATTACCAAAAATTTGAGAAACTCCAAGCGAATACTTGTTTATTTCTTTAAATTTGCATGGGTAATTTTTTTTCAATTTTCTTTCTCTATGATAAATTTAGATAATAAATGTAGGGGAAACGTATGTAATATAAGCCTAAGTGTCCCTAATTTGGGCCCATACATAAATTCATCAATCGACTAAATTTTCAATAGCATCCAAAAATATCCATTAGTACCGTCCCAATGACGCGTTCATCTAGACGCAATTGATAAACAGCAGATTTTTAGCGATGGGCCCAATCTTAGATCCATAGGCCAACATTAGACCCATTTCCCCTATATACCATTTTTTTTCCATTAATATTTTTTGTTGGAACCAATTGCATCAAACTTTGATTTCATTTCATAATGTATGAGGGAAAAAAACGACCGCCCCAATTTGGAATTTGATGCATACAGTTTAAAGCAGGAAATTTTACAACAAGTGTCCTAGTTTATATATATAAGTATTGAAAATCTAAAGAAGCTGTAAAAGTTCTACCGCCAGTATAAAAAAGAGCTGAATAATGAAAAAAAAAAAACATAGTGTGCGTTGAGAAATTGAAGTATATTTGCTGGCGATTTTTTGAAGCCTTGTTCATTTGATAGCTGTAGCGTAACTTCTTCTTCTTGGAATTAATACGTAAAACAGACATATGCTGTGTTTTGAGCTAACCTTGCATCTTTTCGTTCACAAGAATTTTGCAAGAAAGATGACAAATGAAATCGAGCGCTTATCGATACCTAAGGTTTCAACCCTCTCTATGTTTCTAAATAGCGTAAAATTGAATGTTTCTGCTCAAATCCCAACACAAAGATCTACTGACTACAGTATGACTGGTTAAAAATGCGCTTGATTGACTTTTGACCGACTTGAAAACACGCGTTAATAAATCCTTTGATAGACCCCCTGTGCCCCAGAGCTAGTCTAAAAAAGAATGGCCGCATTACCTTGACAGTTAGCCTTTTCGGTCACTCTGTAACTCTTTACTCCTATGGTAAAATCCCATAAGCAAACGTCACTCTGTGCGAGAAACATGTCAGAAATTACCTTACTCTTTCACTCTAGTGAAAAATCTCATAAGATCCTGTTAATCTTTGCATGAAGAGACGGTGGCTCGCTGGTACCATGGTGGAGTGAAGAGGTAAGACAAGATCCTCTTGCCTTCGGGATTTTACCATAGAGATTGCTGACGTTTACCGTAGGCACACAACATCACGTATAGGTATACGCAAAATGTTTTCATCAGGAAAAAAAACTTCATAGCGGAAATTTTTCCCGATGAAAACAAATCACTGACCCAAACACAGTTAAGCAATCTCTATAGGAGTAAAGAGCTAGAAAGCCTTCGTCAACGTCAATACTACACGTTATTTCAAAACTACTCCAATTTTAGTAAAATCCTCCCGGATCGGTCACAACTGAACCTACTCAAAAATGGGTAAACTACGTTGGGAGTGACAAGCTGACTCATGAGCAACATTGGCATGGATCCGACCGACGTTGTTCAATTGTTAACCTGTCACTCCCAACATAGTTTACCCATTTTTTGATAGATTTAGTTTTGACCGATCAGGGTTTTTTTTTAAAGCTTTATTAAAGAGATTTTTAGCCTTAGGCTAGTTCATCTCTATACCGATCAGGGTGGATTTTACTCAAATTTGGGTATTTTTCGAATAGCGTGTACTGAGCACACAACCAAATATCTGATTTTCTTTCATAAGGGCCAATGTCACAAACGTAAACACTAACTTTTTCACGAATTTCTTGAGAATGAAAACTCGCTCAATTAAGCCACCAAGATGTTTGTGTATAGAGAAAGTCCCCATAGCTGATAGAATTGCAATTGGGTTACATGGATTGACTTTGAATTACAAGATATTTACAAAAGAAGCCATTGCTTACGTTTCCGATATTGGCCCATATGAAGACTCAGTGTCGAATCACGAAAATTTAATTTTGACAGATCGATGTCCAACTATACCAGTTATACCACAGAGGAAACACAAAAAAGGGGTCAACTTTTAGTCAGAAGTTTTGCATGAAGTGAAGTTCCACATATGTTATGTGCTTGATGCCTCGCTACAGTCAGATCCCCCTTCTTTGGGATCTTCACTAAGACGCCCTGCATCCAGTCGGCCGGAAAAGTCGCGGTGTTCCAGATATTACAGAATAGTTGATGCAACATTTGAGCGGATAGCATGGAGACAGCTTTGAGCATCTCTGCTGATATTTTAGGTTTATGGGAATGAGTAGAAATAACTCATAGCCTTTGTTAAATACTAAAAAGTCAAAATTCGGTGCTTGCTATGTTACTCAATTTAGAGCAGATCTGGTTTCAATTAAATTGAGTGGGTTTTCACTTAATTTTTAGTAGCCACGAACGAGCGTGCACAAAAGTTCTTATTTCAACGCGTTCAAGATGCATTTTACCGATAAAAATTTCATCGGCGTGACATAAATTTATTCGGCAGCGTGAACCATTTTACTGCGGCGGCGCGCCGGCTCAATTTCATCGGCGGCGGCGGCGTATAGAAATCGTCGGCGGCGGTGGCGTGGCGCGGTGGCGCACAGGTCTATATAGAATTCTAAGCAGCCTTATGTTTAAGTCGTTATAAGAACTTGAAGTCCCGATACCATAATTGAAGAGCATTCTAAGCAGCTTCTGGCGGAACTTGCATGGAACTTTCAGAAAATAAGTTACAAAAAAAAGGTTTTTGTACTCTAAACCAATTCTATATTTAGTTCGCACTCTTAGGCAGGTAGGTGTATTAATGTGTATTGATATATCAGCATTAGTAGAAGAATTGAAGCTGTTTGAAGAATTTAACCCAGTCCTTCTGCGTGAGCGCCCCAGCACCAACAACTACGTCATCTAAAATATATTAAAGCAAGCTGTTGTCTCGCCTACTGTTGGAGTTTTCAGTGCCAGCTGACTGACTTGAATACGAAACACAACACCTTGATGAATTTTAAATTGGTGTTTGCCCGCATGGAATTCCAACACACTTGTGGCGCAGTGGTTAGCAACCGTAGATCGCATGTCGAATAAACGGGTCCGAATCCAGGAAATTAGTTTATATTTTTTATGTTTGCAAGAATGTTGATGTGTTTATGATTTATTCGGGCCACTGATCATTTCATATTTAGGTACCGTAAAACGGGGTATATTTGATAATGCGGGTAACTTTGAAAGTATAATATAAAGAATAAATTTACTCTCTGTGCTTTTTCCAAATAGGAAACATTGGTTCCATATTGTAGCTTAGGGTATTTCCGTTGATATGGTATATAGTTTTTATATAGTATGTGTTACATATTTTACAAAAATATTAAAAAACCATTTTCGTGTTTTTCACCTTTTTGAAAAAGCACTCAAACCATCACTTATGAAATGTATTTCCTATATAGCCATCACAAATTCAATGTTGTATTCTTATTGCTTATGAAGTTTCCTGATTTTATACTCATTCAAAGTTTCATATTTAAAGAACTAAATTGGTTGAGTTTCACTCATTTTTTTCTACTTTCATCGAGCATTATCAAAGTAACCCCAAATCAAAATACTGAAGTTCGGTCACAAAACTAAAAAAATAGTGCAAATACTTTAATTTCCGTTAAACATATTACTAACGAATTAACTCTTGGATCCTCAGTACTTGTTTAAAAAATATAAAATTTGAAAAACAGTTATTGCTGTAAAAAATATTTAGAATATACTTTAAAAAACTATCAATGTTACCCCGTTTTACGGTACATTAAATTTTGTTACTAATAAAGACTTGTGCGGATTGCTTCATGTGGCTTGAAAGTTCAGTTGGAACTTTTTTTTTTAACTTTATGGAACTTGAAAGTTCTTTCAGAACTTTATTAGAACTTTATGAAACTTTGAAGTGATTTTAATCGTTAAATGCGGAACTTTTGGTTACTTGGGTACCTTCTTTCTTATAAGTCAACTGTCCGGCTCGTTATTTAGCTCGATGCACGGCTGTAGACGACACTCCCTGCGGACGGTATTCCGTTTTGAAACCACTGGCCACTCTTTTTACCGCCGCTGTGGCTTCCGGCTTTCGATTTCTTCCCAATCCAGGCTTTCAGACTGTCGACAAACGTTCCAAGAACACAATTATTACGTTTGTGACAGTTTTTTTTCCTCTGATTTGTTTTCCGTCGATATTGTTTTCCGTGCTGAGCACTAATTAATTCTACAGACGCCAGGGACACAGCTCCCACACACCTGGACCCTACCACCTATCGACTAATCAACTCATGAACCGGGGACCAACGGCTTTACTTCCCTTCCGAAGGAAGGCGTGATCAGAGTCTCAGTCTCAGAACATCCCGACGGCGCCGACTGGGATTGAACCCAGGCCTGCTGGGGTGAGAGGTAATCACGCTTACCACTACACCACCGGCGCCGCTGTTTGTGACAGTTGATTTGGCCACTTTTAACGATTTCACTAGCTCGGCGTGCGTGAAAACTGAAGAGCAAATCAAGTTGAACATTGCATTAGGTCCTAAGTAATATTGATCGATTTTCTTCGTCGACTTTATCTTTCGTTAATAACTTGAGTGCAGAACCATTTATTGATATGATCGATAAAAGCTTCTTTTATCGATCTTTGTGCTAAAAATACCTGGGAATGTCTTTACATAACCTTGGGGATGCAAAGAGAATGTCGTCGAAGAGAATCTGTCAATGTTACTTAGGACCTACTGCAATGTTCAGCTTGAAATACAAAAACCAAATAGAAACATCATTCTGCACGCTTGACCATAGGCTATGAAGGTACTTGCCACACAATTATACTAATGCAAAAATGGTACAGGTATCGAAAGCTCTCAATTAATATGTTGACAGCACGCAATAAGCTAATATGCGATAAGCAATAAGCTTGAAATGCGAATAAGTGCAAGAAGAAGAGTCAAAACAAAACTTGAGTCAGTTTCAACGCAAGAACCGCACGTCCCCTGTTACCTAATAGTTACATTTTTTTTTCGTCCCCGTGAATGAGCATGAAATCCAACCAAAACAGAACCGACACCGTCCGATTCTCTTATTGAAACAAATCGCATCCAAACGGGACCCGGACCGGTCCTAAAGACAGGCTATTGCCAATAGCCTCTGGCAGAGGCAATTATTTCGAACATTTCCCGCAATACCTGCCATTTCATGGTGCCCTGGTGTGGGGTAGAGTGAGTGCAATGTATGCTCAGGTTCACTTTCGTGACGGTACACAGCTGGTAGGTGGGTGGTACACAGCGACAATAGCGCACTCTAATGCATTTTGTTTTTCAATTGACTGTATCAATTCGTGTTTTAAGTGCTGCGGAGCATGAACCCGTTGACGAAGCGTGCCCGCCGTGTCTACATACAACTTATATGCGGAGTGTAGCTCGTATGTACGGTTGACATGAGCTCGCCACGTTGCAGGAATGAACGTTCATTGAAAAGGTTGGTGATTGAATGGAAAAACGGTGAAGACTAAAACAGCAAACCGTCCCACCTTTCCCGGGATGAACCTTGATGGAACGCTAGCTGTGATTTGCAGTCTTGTGCGTCCCGTTGGCATATAGCTCTCCTGCTAACCAATCACCAGCATGTCATCGGAAAACACCGAGCTTCGATCACTCAATTCAGGCACCCGCTCCGCAGTTCCGCACCCAACAGGGACTCCTCACAGGTACAGTGCTGGCCAGCATAATAGCAGCAAATGCAGATTTTCATTCAAATTAGAGTAAATTTTTATTAGTTGAACGTCCTTTGAAGAATCCACGTTGCATGGTAGTTATTCTGTTTTTGATTTGACGGAACAGTTTTCATTGACGATTGCTCCAAAAAGCTTAGGAATACAAGAAATAATGGCAATTCCACGGTGATTAGTTTTAGATTAGATTAGAATTGATATAACTAATAAATTAGTGTGTTAAATTATATCTATGCGTTATTAGCATAGAGGTAACTGTTATTAGTGTCAAAGTGAAACCGAAAATTATAGCTCGTGATTCGATTCCCTGATAAAACATTGTGTTGGATTTTTCCTCGGATCGACTACGACGCTAACCCTACTTTTACCCATCGGAATTGGAGTTGCAGATAGCAGTATCTGCTCAAAAAGTACAAGGCCTGTTGAAGACAGGCTCCATGTGAGTATCTGTCCAACCTATATTACTTAAAGAGTGATACGGTCAAAATTTGGTCAAGGGAAAACGCGTGTAAATCGGTGAAATCGTTTATTTAAAAAATCAAATTAAATTTCTTTTTCAAGTTCAATTAGTATAAAATTCAGGAAAAATATTCAGTTAGGCTTCCGCTTTTCCAAATCCAAATTGCCGGGCCTTACGCTTGACCCCTGCCATCAGATTTTGTACAGCCACCTTGTCCACCTTCTTCGCCGCAGAAAGCCAGTTTGCCTTGAACTGCTGCTCGCCCTTAGCAGTTTTTTTGGTCTTCTTTAGGTTCCGCTTGATAATAGCCCAGTATTTCTCAATTGGGCGGAGCTCTGGCGTGTTGGGAGGGTTCTTGTCCTTGGGAACCACCTGCACGTTGTTGGCGGCGTACCACTCCATGGCCTTTTTACCGTAATGGCAAGATGCCAAATCCGGCCAAAACAGTACGGAACAACCGTGTTTTTTCAGGAAAGGCAGCAGACGTTTATTCAAACACTCTTTCACGTAAATTTCTTGGTTGACAGTCTCGGAAGCTATGAAAATGCTGCTTTTCAAGCCACAGGTACAGATGGCTTGCCAAACCAGATATTTCTTTGCGAACTTTGACAGTTTCATGTGCTTGAAAACATCTGCTACCTTTCCCCTTCCTTTTGCCGTACAAAACTCCTGTCCCGGAAGCTGCTTGTAGTCGGCTTTGACGTAGGTTTCGTCGTCCATTACCACGCAGTCAAACTTCGTCAGCATCGTCGTGTACAGCCTCCGGGATCGCGATTTGGAGTCACTACCTTCTTGTAAGTCGATAGTCCGGCTCGTTTTTTGGCTCGATGCACGGTTGTAGACGATACACCCAGCTTATTTGCGGCATCTCGGAGAGAGAGGTTAGGGTTTCGCTTGAAACTACCGGCAACTCTCTTTGTCGTCTCAGCGGCTTCCGGTTTTCGATTTCCCCCCGATCCAGACTTCCTGGCTGTCGACAAACGTTCCCCAAACACTTTAATTACATTTGTAACGGTTGATTTGGCAACTTTTAGCGATTTTGCCAACTTTGCGTGCGAGTAGCTCGGATTTTCGCGATGCGCGAGCAAAATTTTGATACGCTGCTCTTCTTGCTTGGACGGCATTTTGACAACTGAAGAGTGAATTCCAAAATCAAAATAGGAGCAACATTCTACACACACACACCTTCAAAATGAGGGGTGTTCAGGTTTTTTAAATGCAAAATTGAAAGAAATACGTCAAGTTGATATTGACCAAATTTTGACCGTATCACCCTTTATTTGAGAGATACTTCCTGGGTCTTTTTTTGGCCTATTCAGATTGTCTCGCGTGTTGATGTTGTGGATTTTGGACCCGCGTTTGCTGCTGCTGCTAGTGCATACTCATACGCTGTTCGTTACTATTCTTATTCCTACGAGCTTGAAGGCCGATTACTGCATCACGTTAAAGCGGAAAATACATTTCGTTTCCATCTACTGGTTGCTACTCATCCCATCTGGACATCCCATAGCCCATCCAATTGTCATCCGGTCCAGCGGTATCCAGAAGTTCGAGAGTTCCTGCATATCAATGAAATCTAAGGCCTATCTTTGGACGAGCACAGGTGAGTGCAAGTCCAAACGTTTATCACCATAAAACAGCAAAAAAAGGTTATCTTCCATTTAATTCCACTTAATAAATTTTGTTATCCATGACAGATACGTATTTCGACTACAATGTGCAGTCTTCATCAGTGTCATTCCCACTAAAGAACTTAACTGTTCTTGATCTCTGCGAAGTGCCTCGTTTTACCAGTAAGCTGGACGCCGTCTGTTATTTGGCTCCAGTTTCCTCGGCATGGTCATCTTACATACTCTCACTAACGTTTCTGTCAGCTCGTCTGCGTTCAGATCCGCAGGGCCCTGGCCACATGGAGTGCTTCAATGAAAAGATCCTTGTCAAAATCCTTCGTCTTCCACTTCAGGTTGCAAGTTCTCGTCCTCCGTACTTCCAATGCCATATCGGATCACCTGATGGTCGCTATGGGTATAACCTTCGCACACTGTCCAATTCATGTTTGCCACCAGCGACGGACTGCAGAAAGTTACGTCGATAATGGATTCCCGGCCATCTTTGCGAAAAGTGCTACGGGTGACTTCATTGGACAGCATAACTTCAAGCTTTGCCAGGGCTTCCAGCAGACTGTGCCCTCTTGCATTGGAACATCTGGTTCCCCACTCCACTGCCCAAGCATTGAAATCTCCTCCGATGACTACCGTTCTTCGTTCGATCAGCTCTTCCGTAAGTCCATCCAGCATCGTTGAACTGCTCTATTGTCCATCTAGGTGGTGCCTAGCAACTGCCTATGAAGATTCCGCGATCACGAAACCTTCTTCTTGAATGGGGTACCTACCCATAACTTGTATTGCAGCCATCCCAGTTCCATCAGCCACCTAGTTACCGTTATCGGTAGGGACTCAATACGGTTACGCAATGATCGCAACGTCACACTTTTTTGCCGTTGTCGACTGCCACAACAGCTGTGCAGTGTCGCAATGATTGAAGTTTATTTGGGTTATCTCCGTTACTGTTGTGACAAAACAATTATGTGTCGTTTGGAGCGAAATGCTTGATAATTTATGCTTTAAAACCAAAAAGTTCAGCAAAATCTGCCGGCTTCCAGCGACATATTAACACTCCGAATACGGCGGGTAAAATACTTTACACCGACTACGAAGCCTCCGAAAAGCGTGTAACAGCAAGTTTGCAATAGCATAACTTAGCCATTTCTTAATGAATGCAATAGCATAACTTAGCCATTTCTAAATGAATTTCAAAAATTGTGGTACCTCTAGAATTCCTAGGGTCTGTAAATTATTTTGATTATGAAAAAAAAATTAAAATTAGAGTCGTCTACTTTATTCAAAAGAGAAAAGAGCCGTAACATCCGTAAAAGTGGTCTATCCATAAACCCCTGATCCTAGAACTCCGCGGCTTTTACGAAAACATTAGGAACTGTGAAATAAAAAATAATTTGGGTTTATGACATAAACATGGACCCGGATGGAAATCGGACCATCCTCCGGAAGATCCAGAACATCCTTAAAAGTGTTCGATCTATGAAACTGATCCTAGAGCCCCACGGTTTTTTTTTTCTAAAACACGTGGAAGTATCATATATAAATTAATTAAGGGTCATGACATAAACATGTACCTAGAAGGCCATGGGACCGTCCTGTGGAAGATGGGAGCACGCTCCCATGGCCATCCGGGTCCGTATTTATGTCATGATCCCAATTTTTTTTCTTATATCACAGTTTTCGAAAAAACCGCGGAGCTCTAGGATTAGTTTCGTGGATTGATCCATTTTACGGGTGTTCCGAATCTTCCGGAGGACCGTTTCGTTGTCTTCATGATCCATATATAGGAGCCATGACTGTATTCTGGCTAATTATGAACATTTGTGCCCATTAATCTAATTTATGGATCTTAGGCCACTTGCAAAACCCATAAACACTCCTTGCTTTTGAATAAAGTAGACGACCCTATTTTTAATTTTACAGACCCTAGGAATTCTAGAGGTACCACAATTTTTGAAATTCATTAAGAAATGGCTAAGTTATGCTAATGCAAACTTGCCGTTACACGTTTTTCGGAGGCATCGTATTCGGAGTGTTAAATAGCCAAAACCGACGAACCGATATGCCACAGGAGCATTTCGTTTGTCCACAATTCGAATTGTCAAGCGAGCGATTCGAACTTTCAAACGGTCGATCAGATCTGTCAAACGAGGTGAGACGCAAACCAAGGAAATATAAATTATACGTGGGTTCGTGTCCTTGCTCATGGTATGACGCGATCGGATGAGTAGATATCGGTAGTGTCTAACTTATTTTAAATATGGTGTCTTGGGCACGAATTTGAAAGTAGCTTATATGAGCTGTCACTAGAGTGATGCAAAATTTGAAATTTTCGCTCCACAATACTTAAACAATTCCAATTCGGATCCTGACTAACCTCTCAAAATTTGAACCCATTTGGTGAGAAACTGAGATGGCACAAACCATTTGAAGTTTGTATGGGAATTACTATGGTAAAACCAAGATTTTTTTCATGTCTATCTGATAATTCACCATATCGGAAAGCTACAACTTTGCTCAAGACCACTTTTTGATTAAATGCAAGGATCGAAAGTAATCAATGGTTCAATGCGCTGATGTCTTATGATCATGCTCAATCAACTGTTCAGCAGGCAACATTGGTGTTTCCGGGGCGTTGAATAGGACACAAAAATCATGGCTACTATGTCACACTGCAAAATACAGTGTTGTCTACAGAGCAGCTGCATGTCATAAGTTTACCAATCTCTTAAATAAATAATAACTTTTTCCTGTCTCGTTTTACATAGAAGCAATCTTCAGCAAAGTTGTAGGTGAAAAAATTTTCTATAAGAATGGCTATCGAACTGTTTCGCAGCTCAATATGGAAAAAGACTCGAAGACAATCAACAAAAAGTTGAGATTTCTCATAGTAATTTACATGTAAACTTCAAATGGCTTGTGTGAAGTCTGTTTCTAACGAAATGAGTTGTAACTTTGGGAGGCTAATCAGGACCCGATTTGAAACCATTTAAGCACTGTGGAGCGAAAAAGTCAAATTTTGCATCAGTCTAGCTGTCACATTGGTTCGTCGGTCCTAGCACTTTTGGAGACAACTAATTTATTTAAAGTTTGCAATCCAGATCACACCCACATTCGTAAAAAAAAACTAGTTCAGTTTTTGGGGACCTCAATGAAAATCGAAAAAGCAGTGGGAGGCAGTTAAGTTGACCTAATGGTCACGAGATGTTGGTCCTTTTCTGCAACAAATTCGAATAGCACTGTACATGTGGAACTATTGCAAAGCTCTTGTTCGCGTGTACTAACCGTGCCCAATGTCGAAAGGATACATCTGTCTCCGGCAATTCGGCACGCCATCTGTCCGTTGTCGTGGAGGCGGTTATAGTAAAATACACAATCAACTTAGAGTGAAACGACCTACTACTGCGGAGGCAGCTTTCCACGTTGAATGAATCCAAACGAGACCCCGGCTCTAGACGGGCGCTACAACTAAGGCATAACAAAGATTCAATTATGTCTTTTCCCCGCTCTTGCGGGGCCACCCGGTGGTTATCTCCTGAAAGCAGTACGTATGTTTAGTCAAGTATCGTCACAGTCATGATGAGAGACATGGGATGGAGCACATTAAACGAAACGATTATAGACAGCTAATCGTTTGCCGGATACGTTTTGTCCCTTTGAATCGATGATTGAGTCACTTGTTTCCGTTTGGAAACAGGATTGAGACCCGTTGAGGTAGTGTGCCACTTATTACACTAGAACAACTTTGAAACTGGGCCCATTTTGATGTGATGGAAGTTTGTTTTTTTATTACAGTTACTTTAACACTTTTGGGTGACTTGGCGTGAACTGGTCTGATACCATGTGAATCATTTTTTTAAGATTAATTTGCATTTTTTGGAGCGCCTCTGAAAATAAGAATGGGGATTGTTACCTGGGTGGAATAACGATTAGGGGACACACTAAATACTGAATGAATTATAAAGTCCTTTCGCTTATGGCCTGTCACGCAGGACACTTGGATAAACGAACAGAAGATGAAGAAGACAAAAGGATACGGTGATGGAAAAAAGTCGAAACAAAATTTAATTAAGCTCCAATTACTAAACGCCAAGATCTGAGTTTGCATTTTAACGCTAGGTACGTGAGTAATTAATTAACTTTCGCTTTGGGTTTTTTCGTTCTTCTCTTGTTCATCTGAACCCTTCCCGCACGATTCACAGCGGGTTCGGGTCACTTAAAAGTTGAGAAACGCACCGACAGGAGAGGGAAAAAAAAATTGGCATCCAGCCGCCACCAATGTTTTCGCCTTTTTGTTCAGCGGAAATGGTAAACCACCTCTTTTTTGCCGGATGGCCCAGTAATCGTCTCACAGTTTTGTTTTGTGCCTTTTTTCAGTTTCTCGAGGAGGGTGAGTGTAAAAAAGATATTCTAAATATTTAATCACGTTTCGTGGCTGCATTTGGTCTCACCTGTTTCGAATTAAACGTGATTGAGAGGGACGCGGTTCTTGAACGATTAGCGAAAAGCTGCCTGAAGGTGAACAATTAAGTTGCTAGGAAAACAACTTGTGACACTTTTAATCCATTAAGTATCGTGACACTTGATCACTTTTTTTTACAAATATTAAGTCGTTTTCGGAGTCTTGTGTCGTTTGTCTAAGGAATGCAATGAAGGTATAAACACAGACAAACAGACATAACACTCGCAAGTTGTTCATCGAACAAGCATTTTACGAACAATTTAAAAGTATCGTAGTTGGTAGTACCGCCACCTGTGGTGCGCTTATTCAATTCCCTTGCATTTGACGTTTACACACTACCGCCATCAGTTCAGCGTAGTGCCCACCGTTAATGTTCTAGCGACGATGTTATACAGTGAGAAATATTCAATGTGTTATGTCTGTTTGTCTGTGGTATAAACATCTCAATTACCCAATTATCTGCTGAATAAAGGGCCAGAAGGAGTGGTTTGGTGGGCCAGTAAGCAGAGACACTTACGTGAATCTCACGGGAATAAGGCTTAAATCTAATGTTGGGCCTACTAAGCACAACCCGCCCTTTGCCTCTATTTTTCTAACGCATTTTTTTGACGTAGGACTACGTCTTTGATTTCTATATGGGGGTACATTTAGTGAAAACCGAAAATGGAACATGTAACAAATTAAGAAAGATTTTGAACGTTAATAACTCAGCTGCCCCTGGTCCAATTTCAATAATTTTATCATCAATCGATCAGAAAAATGGCTACGCTTTTGAATGTTGATTTTCAACAAGAAACTATTGAAAAACTGATAAATGTCCAGCATTGTCCAAAAACGTGGAATTAACTAACAAATCCACCAAATACCTACATGCATATGCTGCTTCCCCTCATAGCCTAGTCAGTAAAGAAACGGTATTACCAAGCCGGAGGCGGCGGGATCGATTCCCGGTCCGGTCGAGGGAATCTTTCGTGTTGGAAATTTTCCGGACTTCCCTGGGCATAGAGTATCATTGTGCCTGCCACACAATATACAAATTCATGCATTGGTATTGGCATCGAAAGCTCTCAATTAATAACTGTGGAAGTGCATTTAGAACACTAAGTTGAGAGCACGCAATAAGCTAATATGCGCTAAGCAATAAGCTTGAAATGCAAACAAGAAGAAGAAGTGGTCTCTCGTTATCGAGAGTGGCGCATAAGCCACTGTGTTTGCAGTAGTTCTTATAGAGGACGTTCTACGACGGTAACAAAATAAATAAAATTAGCTAAATTAAACAGTAGGGAAACAGTGGAAACAGACAGCACCATCTCCCATGCACTTTGGAGTACTCCCCATCCCCATATTAAATGAAAAAAATGCCCCTCCTAAACAAGATTCCTGTGCACTCAAATGCTTGGCTTCAAGAGAAAGCTCTGTAGAAATTATTGGATAACCGGGAAAAGGTTGAATAAGCTCCTTTCAAGTTTACACACAACTAAACAGCAGAATAAC
Organism: Ochlerotatus camptorhynchus; assembly: GCF_037179485.1. Lineage (NCBI taxonomy): Eukaryota > Metazoa > Arthropoda > Insecta > Diptera > Culicidae > Ochlerotatus > Ochlerotatus camptorhynchus. The sequence continues at coordinate 91,953 of NW_027041127.1, read as the reverse complement.
AGCTGTATAGGAACATTCATAGATATGCAATAAGAACTGGCCACAACCGTCCTAACAGCCATACGTAGCTGACTAAGTTCGCCAGATTTGCTTATATAGAGGTTGAGTAAAAATTGCCTCATTTCGTATAACGTTTGAATACAGCTTGAGGCTGTATACATGAAATGAGTAAAGCGTTTACATTGTGAAAATTGTTAATTGGGCGTAGTCCTACGTCACCATTGCGTACAATCCCATAGGGCTGATCCTTATAGTTTTTTTTAGTCAAATACCACCCACAACCAGTGACTGACAACACTGAACTCTAGACTCTAATAACCATTACCTGAAACAGCAAACAAAGGTTATCTTCCATTTAATTTCACTTAATTAATTTTGGTATCCATGACAGATACGTATTTCGACTACAATGCGCAGTCTTCATCAGTGTCTTCTTCTTCTTCTTCTTCCCATTTCAAGCTTATTGCATATCGCATATTAGCTTATAGCGTGCTCTCAACTTAGTGTTCTAGATCCACTTCCACAGTTATTAATTGAGAGTTTTCGATGCCTGTACCATTTTTGCATTGGTTTAATTGTGTGGCAAGTCCAATCATACTTCTATGCCCAGGAAAGTCGAGAAATTTTCCAACCCGAAAAATTCCTAGACCGGACCGGGAATTGAACCCAGCCACCTCCAGCATGGTCTTGCTTTGTAGCTGCGCCTTTACCGACTGAGCGAAGGGAGGCCCCGTTAGTGTCATTCCCACTAAAGATCTAATCATAATCTAACCCCCTTAAGTACTCATCCCCTAGGTAAAATTCAAGATCACAGGTATAAAAATGAAACTACAATGTGTTGAATCGGATCCTACATCTTCTATCTATCTATCTATCTATCTATCTATCTATCTATCTATCTATCTATCTAGGGTAAATGTCGGCTTCGGCACCCATTGACTGTTTTCGGCAATCAAAATTTAAACGTTAATTTCACTATGTTTTACCATCAACACACTTCCCTGAATGTATCCAAATGATTCTTTAGTCTTTCAGCTTCAATCTGATTATATTTGTAAGACCGAGCAATCCTGTTATGCCAGATTTTTCTTCAAATGAAGCATACGTAATACAAAATGGGGCTGATTTCAAGTTGCCGATAATAGAACAGCTGGTTAACACGCAGTTCTAATGGGAAGGTTACCGAAGAAAAAGAGGCTGCCGACAATAGTCACACTCACCTGAGAAGTTTAGAGCGTTGTAAAAGCGCTTTCAAACAGTTTTGAAGAATTCTGTCGATTGGAATGGATAGAGAAGCAAGCAGCAGATTTTTTTTTTTTTTTGTAATTACTTTATTTGTACAGGCTCAATCGAATAAACTTTACAGAGCCGAGTTATCCTTTGCGTTATACATTGTTACTGTCTTATATTTAAAGTTAAAGGAACTGGACCGAGTACTCGCGGTCGTCTCGAGGTTAGTGGAGATTTACAATTTTTTGGATGGGAAAAGGGAAGAAGGAGGTTTGAAATGTGGTTTACGATACAACTATTTAATTAATCCTAAAGCATGAAATTATTTCTATTCATCTTGAAAACAAACATTGAAAAAAAAACCCACACGTACAAAATACAAACTAAACACAAGGTTAATCAAACTTACAATCTAAGGTTAATATCCTTAAAGTAAACATATATGAGTTTCATAAACTCCAGATCGCGTCTAGCCAAAATATCCCGAACTGGAACATTAGGTTGTCTACCTCGAGCCCGAAGGGAATCATAAAAATGTGATCTGACTCCACGATACTCCGCACAAGACCAAAGGATGTGATCAGCGTCCTGGTAACCTTGTCCACATTCACAGAGATTGCTGTCTCCCAACCCCACACGGAACAAGTGAGCGTTTAGACAATAGTGATTGGACATGAGACGAGACATCACGCGTATGAAGTCTCGACTCAAGTCCAACCCTTTGAACCATGCAAACTTCGACACCTTAGGGATAATTGAATGTAGCCATCGTCCCAAGCTCCCTTCACTCCATTGATGTTGCCAGCTAACGAGCGACTGCTGACGATAAATAGAGAAAAATTCACTATAGGCGATCTGTCGATCATAAATGTCGCCTTCCATAGCGCCCACCTTCGCAAGTGAATCCGCCTTCTCATTGCCCAAAATTGAGCAATGCGAAGGGACCCACGCGAAGGTGATAATGAAAGAGTGCACGGATAAAGCACTAAGCAGTTCTCGTATTTTCAAGAGAAAATATGAGAAGTGCTTTACCGGCCTAATGGAACGGATAGCCTCGACAGAACTGAGACTATCCGTAAAAATAAAGTAGTGGTCTGGAAGAAGTGAAGCAATAGTTTCCAAAGTGTAGTGAATTGCTGCTAGTTCAGCCACATACACAGAACAAGGAGCTTCAAGTTTTCGAGAGGCACTATGAAATTCATTAAATACACCAAAACCAGCGGACTCCTCTATTAGAGATCCATCTGTGAAAAACGTTCTTGCAGAATCAACATGGCCAAACTTTGCAACGTATAATGACGGAGCAATCATAGGACGATGATGCTCTGGAATTCCGCGGATTTCCTGCGTCACAGTTAAATCAAAATTCACTGAATTGCCGAAATCGGAGAAGATTACACGATTGGGAATATTTCTTGAAGGGCTGACATCCTGTGTTAAATATAGGTAGTACAAAGTCATAAAACATGTTTGAGGATTTAGCTCCAGAAGCTTCTCAAAATTTTCGATCACCAGTGGGTTCATTACTTCGCAACGGGTGAGGAGCCTCAGAGATAACTCTGAAAAACGGACGGATAGTGGCAACATGCCCGCCAGCACTTCGAGACTCATAGTATACGATACGAAGACAACGATACTGGATCCGTTCCAGCTTGATGATGTGCGTTTTAGCTGCCGACTGGAAGCAAAAACTGCCGCACTCTAAAACCGATAAAATCGTTGTCCGGTACAACGTCAGAAGATCTTGTGGATGGGCTCCCCACCACGTTCCGGTAATTGATCGAAGGAAATTGATCCTTAGTTGGCATTTTCTTCTCAGATACTCAATGTGGGATCTCCAGGTGCATTTGGAATCGAACCAGACCCCGAGATATTTAAAAGACATGGAATGAGTGATCGGTTTACCCAAAAGTTGAAGCTTCGGTTGTGCTGGGCTATGCTTCCTAGAAAAAACGACCAACTCAGTTTTCTCCGTGGAGAATTCGATACCTAGCTGAATAGCCCAAGTAGACAAATTGTCCAAGGTATCCTGTAAGGGTCCTTGCAGGTCAACCTCTTTTGGCCCTGTGATAGACACTACGCCATCATCTGCAAGTTGTCTCAACGTGCAATTGTCACTAAGACAATTGTCAATTTCTCTAACGTAGAAATTGTACAAAAGGGGGCTTAAACATGAGCCTTGGGGGAGACCCATGTAGCTAAATCGAAAAGCTGTAGAGTTTCCATGAGAAAAGCTCATATGTTTTTCTGACAGCAAATTGTTCAAAAAATTATTCATTAATGGAGACAATCCACAAGCGTGGAGTTTCTCTGAAAGAACTTCAACGGATACTGAATCAAAAGCCCCCTTGATATCCAAGAACACAGAAGCCATTTGCTCTTTCTTAGCAAAAGCCAACTGAATTTCCGAGGAAAGCAACGCGAGACAGTCGTTCGTTCCCTTACCCCTACGGAAACCAAATTGAGTATCTGAAAGAAGGTGGTTCGTCTCAACCCATTTGTCGAGGCGAAAAAGGATCATTTTCTCCATCAATTTCCGAATACACGACAGCATCGCGATGGGCCGATACGAATTGTGATCCGACGCGGGTTTATCAGGCTTTTTAATGGCTATCACCCTTACTCGTCTCCAATCGTCGGGAACAATATTGAGCTCCAAGAACTGATTGTACAAGTTCAACATGCGCCTCTTAGCGACGTCTGGGAGGTTTTTCAGCAAGTTGAACTTGATTCTATCAGATCCTGGGGCAGAATTGCCACACGAAAGGAGAGCGAGTGAAAGTTCGACCATTGAAAAAGGCTGACTGATTTCGTCTACCGAATTCGCGGTTTCGTGAGGAATCAACTGCGACGGCACGGAATCTGGACACACTTTTCGCGCGAATTTAAGAATCCATTGATCCGAGCATTCCTCGCTTTCGTTGTTAGTAGACCGGTTACGCATTCTTCGCGCCGTACTCCAAAGCGTATTCATAGACGTTTCGCGCGACAATCCGTCTACAAACTGCCGCCAGTAACCCCGTTTTTTGGCCTTGATGAGGCTCTTGAGTTCGCGTTCAAGAGATGTGTATGCGTCGAAATGCTCGCGTGTTCCGCGTTTCCGTAAAAGTTTAAACGCGTCGGACTTTTTACGGTAAACCTCCGTGCATTGTTGATCCCACCAGAGCGATGGTGTTTTCTTACGAATAGACGATCGCGGCACCGGTCGTGTTTGAGCTTGAAGTGCGCTGTCGACGATGAGATTAGAGAGGAAATTATATTCCTCCAACGGCGGAAGCTCTTCCACTGACGATACTGTATCGTCTATCGCGGATTGGAACTTAGTCCAATCGATGTTACGGGTTAGATCATACGCGACGTTAACGGATTCTGACGAGTTGAACCCACTGGCAATCGAAATTTTGATTGGCAGATGATCACTACCGTGCGGATCCTGGATTACATGCCAAGTGCAATCCAACGATAGTGAATTGGAGCAAAAGGTGAGGTCTAATCTGCTACCATTCGAGGATGGACCAGCCAAACGTGTTACTTCTCCATTGTTAAGGATGTAGCAGGTTGAGCCTACATGGATCGATCGAACAGACTTCCTTTGGAGAAGGGCTTTCTTTGATATGCGGTATCCAAACTATGGTAGACTCTAAACAGAGTATCTACCAGTGAGGACCGCAGTGAAGAGAGTTTGACTGCTGATCGATAATTGTCCCGTATATTATGAAATATTTGGTTTATATAGCATTTACATGTTCTTGCTTATCCTAGTTAGTCTACATGTAAGAACGAGACGACTGGAGTGCCGATACCCAAAATATGCATCTTTGCCAGGTCTGCATTTTTGGTGACTTGGTGGTCCTACCCGACTGTGCAACATGACACCTTGCGTTGGCACTTCGGTATAGGCCTCACGCGGGGAGAGGAAAGTGGAAATGAAATAACTCTAACGCTGTGGCGCAATCGCCGCATATGGTTGCAATTGCATTCTATGTAATTTGAATCTATGAACTTTGTTCGGATTGAAGTTAATGACTTTGTTTGTTTACGATATGGTTATTGTCGTGGTTATTTGTAGGGATGCACATGACACCTTCCCTTTTTGGGAGAATGGTGTAATGAAATGAAATGAAATGTAACCATTCTAAATTTTGTGACTACTCCAGATGTCTCTATATAAATTTGATTTTGTTTTATAATTATGTTATAATGGTTTTACGACAATTTATTTAACTAACCGAGTTTCGCACTCCTCAGTATAAAACTGGGAACTTTCACCTGTTTCAATTTTCGTTATAATTTTTTTTTTTGATTTTCATTTTTTTTTTTTGAAACTTAGGCTCGGTGGATTCTTTACTAAATTGTCTTACAAATATTTTTTTTTTGATTATATGAGATATTTAAACTATTAATCTATTTTTATGTACGATTTGATTTTCATTTGTTATTTGGTTTTTAATTATTGCGTTTGGATGTTGAATATCAATTATTGTAAATGGTCCTGTGTATACTGAATCTAATTTTCTACGGTTTTCCTTTTTTAACCATACTTTATCTCCTATTTGAATTTCTATTGGATTTGAATATTCTGCTTGATTTGATATTCTTTTCTCTTTTGTTTTGTCTAATAACATTTTTGCTCTTTGATTTGCTATTTGTAATTTGTATTTTAGTTCTTTAAAGTATGCTTCGTAATTGTAGATTGGATCAATTTCAGTTCCTAGTTTTAGTTTTGTTGGATAGTTTGCTTGTGTACCAAAGATAAGTTCAAAAGGTGTGAAAGTATGTTCTGTATGTGGCGTTGTATTGTAAAAGAAAGTGAAAAATGGTAACCATGAGTCCCAATCATCATGTTGCTCATTGATGAATTGCCTAAGGTATTCATTCAAACAACGATGACTTCGCTCGGGAGCTCCTATGGTTTCTGGATGATAAGCTGTTCCAAATTTTTGGTTTATTGAAAGAATAGTACATATTTGCTGGAACACTTCATTTTTATACTCAGTGCCCATATCTGATTTGATTGCTATAGGACAACCATAGATTAAAATGAAATTTTCAACGAATGCTTTTGCTAAAGTATTAGCTTGCTTATCTACTAATGGTATTGCTATAATATACTTCGTTAAGTCACATTGTATTGTCAATGCGTAACGATTTCCTTTCGTTGATCTCGTTATTGGACCAACGGTATCCATTGAAATTAATTCAAATGGTTTTGCTGGTGTTGTAGTTTTTTCGAATATTTCTTTAGTCTTAATTCTGTGTTTATTTTGTCTACATGAAATACAGTTTTTAACATATTTGCTTATACTGTCTTTCATATTAGACCAATGATAATTTCTTCTTAGTTTTTGTAATAATTTGTTAATACCTACGTGTCCTCCCGAAGGGGTATCGTGGTTTTCTTTGATAAGATTATTTATTTCATCTGTATCTTTTATTATCTTTGCTGGTGTGTATAGTATTATTATGACGTCATTTAAAATTTCATTGCATACTTCTTTAAACTGTTCCCGGGAAACATAATTAAATATTGGATCCATTACACTGATCGCAATTTTCTTTATACACATCGTTTTGGCCATATTATTTATCGTTTGTATGCATTTTTCTAAGTAAATAATTCCCTTTTCATGGAATAGTTGCGCTTGAGCAATAATTCCTTTCAGGTTTTTATTTTTGATTATAATGTTTAAATGGTCGAGTTTTGGTTCAAATATAACTTTCTGTAAATTGAAAGCATCAATATTGTTAATTGAATCATAAGCTTTAAGTTGATCAATCTTAGTGGCTTTAGATTCGTTAACTGGGGTTTGTGTCATTTTTCGAGTTTTAGATCTTGTCTGCATTGGTAAAATTGACATGTTTTTAAGAACTTCAGAATCGATAATGACACGGGAGAGAGCGTCGGGCCCAACATTGTCTTTTCCTTTAACGTGTTCGATATCGAAATTGAATTCCTCTAAATCTAGTCGCATTCTAGTCAATTTTGACGAGGGATCCTTCATAGAGAAGAGATGTACAAGGGGGTTGTGGTCTGTCTTCACTGTAAATTTCCGTCCATAGAGATAAGGTCTAAAGTGCGATATTGCCCAGTGTATTGCTGTAAGTTCTTGTTCTATTGTCGATTTGTTACTTTCTCCTTTCGTAAATTTCTTGCTGGCATAAGCTATGGGTAGTCTAATGCCGTCGTAATCCTGTTCTAGTACAGCACCGCAAGCTAGTTTTGAAGCATCTGTACTAAGAATAAAAGGTTTTCTAAAATCTGGGAATTGAAGTATTTTAGGGCTAAGAAGTTCATTTTTCAAAGTTTCGAAAGACTGTTGGCATTCTTGTGACCAGTCAAATTTAGCCTTTTTATGAAGTAAAGCGTTAAGTGGAGCTGCTTTGTCTGAAAAGTATGGAATAAATCTTCGATAGTAATTACAAAATGCGACAAATCTTCTGACGTCATCTGCATTTTGTGGTTGTGGATAATTGAGTATGGTTGAGTATTTAGTTTTATCGGGTTGAATGCCTTGAGCTGAAATGTGGTGACCTAAATATGTGACGTCTGCACAAAAGAATTTACATTTGGCTGGATTTAATTTGAGGTTGTGTTTTCTTAGATTTTGAAAAACTTTTTCTAGATTGTTTAAATGATGGTTGATAGAACATCCGACGATAATTATATCATCGATGTATAAGAATGCACATTCTGGCGGTAGTCCACTAAGGGCTATCGTCATCATGCGTTGAAAACTGTTGGGTGAAATATTTAGTCCAAAAGGTAGTCGGTTGAACTCGTAATGACCAGAGTTCGTAGAGAAAGCTGTGTATTGTTTTGAGTTTTCCTCTAACTCGATTTGATGAAATCCTGACATTAGATCGAGCGTTGAAAAATATTTAGCTCGACCTAGTTGGTCAAGGATATCGTCAATTCGCGGTAGTGGGAACTTGTCTGCTATTACTTTTTTATTTAGTTGTCTGAAATCTACTACGAGACGCCATTTTTTGTCATTGTCAGTGGATTTCTTGGGGACTAGCAATACTGGGGAATTGTAAGGAGATGTTGAATGTTGGATTATTTTTTCGTCTAGCATTTTTGTCACATGCTTGTCTATTTCTGTCTTATGAACTTCTGGTATTCTGTAATTTTTGATATATACTGGATTTGGGTCATTTAAATGTATATTTTGTTTATAAAAATTGTTACAAGTCAGGATGTCAGTTTGAAGCGCAAATAGGTCGTTGTATTTTGTACATAAGTCTTTTAATTTGTCTTTTACGTAGTATGGTGTATTTGTCAAATCTAGTTCCGCTAAACATTTTTCTTGTCTGTTCTTTTGGTTTGTTTGGTTGAATTGAAATACATTGTAATTTTGTAGAGGTTGTATTAGGTCATGGAAATTTTTCCGAATTTTAACTGTATGGTTTGTTGTGTTAATTAATCTGATCAATGAATTGTTTGAATTTATTATTGAGTTTGCACAGAATACTCCAGGTTGGATTTCTTTAGATGTGATTACGTAGTCTTGATGAGGGTTTTGTATGGTAATTTGTCTATAAACTTCGCAACGTGGTGGTATCAGTGTATCACCGTTTAAATTATCTTGGATTGGAATTTCAATTAATTTGGAATTTATGAAGCTGGATAAAGTCCATGTGTCATAATCAATTACACAACGAAATTTAGTCAGAAAATCTCTTCCTAAAATTCCGTCTGTGGGTATTGGTAAGTTTTCGGGTATAATGTGGAATTGATGTGAAACATTGCATTCATAGGGTAAATGTAAAGGAACGTTGATCGTTCCGAGTGTATCAATGGCTTGATGTTGTATTCCAGTAATCGAACAAATTTGTTGAGTGTCAATGTGTATCGCCTGCTTCAATTTTGTGGGTTTCAACACTGAAATTTCAGCTCCTGAATCTACGAGAAAAGTACATTCGGAGTGTGATGATTCAGTTTTCAAAATCACAAAATTGGAAAACGCAGTCGTGATATTAAAAATACCTTTTATTGTCTTGGATGTTGCATGTTTGCTAAAGCTATTTGGAATTGTTGTTGTTGTTGTTGAGGCTGCTGTCGAGGTGATTGCTGCTGAGTTGCAATCGGCATGATTTGTTGGCCCCCAACTTCTGGTTGGGGGACCTGCGGGTTTTCCGAGATGTAGTAATAAACACCTCGGCTTCCAGGTCCCGAATTGTTATAAAACCCTCTTCCTCTGTTATTGAATCGAGGGAAATTTCCGCGATTACTTTGAAAATTTTGGAAATTTCCTCTGTTTTGGTGGAAATTTCCTCGGTGATTTTGGAAATTTCCGCGATGATTTTGGGAATTACCACGGTAATTTTGGAAATTTCCGCGGTTGGATTGGTAATTTCCACGGTTGTTTTGGTAGTTATTATTATTATAGTTATTGGAGGAACCACGTCCTCTTTGGAAATTTCTGCTTTGAATCGAAAAAACATTAGCAGTGTTGGTTTGTTTCTCGGCTTCGTTTTCGGACGCCTTTTCTACTGCCTTGGACAAGGTAGCAAACTGTCCTGCTTTAAGCAATAACTTTGTTTCCTCGTTTTTTACACCACTTATTAGTGCTTTGATGCCGGTACATGTGGCAAGTTTAGAGGCTGTCTCTAGTGGGACATTTTCCTCTATATACGCTCGTTCAAGATCAAGCGTGAGTTTCTCGATTTCTTCAGTAAATTTTCCGAAATTTTCTTTCTGTTTAATTGCGCCCAATTTCGCAATAATAGTATTTGGTGCTGTTGAATGACTGCACTTAAGTTTTAGCTTATTAATTATTTCATCAATGCTTTCGGGATTTTCCGTTACTGCAGCGCGAGCTTTGCCTTCCAGTTTTGAAAGAATAGTCTGTATGGCTACTGCTTTATTGTTTTCGTTTACTAATGCTTTGCATGCATTAAGCGCTGACAATACATTAGCTAATTTATTTTGTGTACCATCAAATGTTGGAACTAAGGTTGAAATAACCTTTATTATTTCTAATATAGACGCCATTTTTACAGGTTTTGATACTTTTATACAAAATAAAACGCAGTGTACTGCGGCTTTGAATTTGAAGTTATCTTTGATATTTTTCAATTTGAATGTGATCAATTCCTTCAGATCATTATATAATTGTCGGCTTAATTTAATGTTAAATTCTAATTTAGTGCCATCTAAATAGCTTTCATTTTTGACTTGTAAATCTACGATTAATTTGTAAGTTTTTTCTACCAAATTTAATTTATTTGCTAGCGTAACCCTTTTGTATGTTCTATTTGGGTTTTTGTCAAAATTATTTTTTACGTGTATCAATTCTTTGATTTTTTCGTCAATGATTTGGTCCATACCTTTATTAATTCATCATCGTGTTGTCCTGGTTGAGATCATCATCGTGCTGTCCTTGGTGAGATCATCTTTTTGTTGTCTTCGTTGAGATCATCTTCATGTTGTATTTCAGGATCATATTGAACACTATTTCTTCCGGTGAGTGTTGTTTTTAAACCTCACTTCGCGCACTGTTTTGCTTGATGCAAGTTTTTCTTCTTTACTACGTTTTACTCAGTCAAAAGTCACTAGACCGTTCTTATGAATACGGTAGTTTTTGTACTTTTCTCATGTACACTATTGTTGGATTAGTGCAACATTTGTCTGGGTTGCACAAGCCATTTTCATGTTTCCAACGTGCTATTTTTTCGACCATATAGTCTTTTTCCGCTTGGGCTATTATTTCTGCCCAGAACTCCTTTGCTTCTGTGGGGGTCAATTTTTCTGCACTCATTTTTACTTCACTTTTTCGACACTATATGTTCAGTTTATTGATTGTTTTAAAGTCTCATTAATAGACGTAGCCTAGTATTTGTCCTCCAATCTGTTGTTGAACAGCTTCACTGTGCGTGAGGATTCCTTTACTGGTCGACACTAATAGATGCCCATTCGTTTTTGGTAGCATTTTCCTTGCCCACACAAGAAGGTGCTTTTTCTTGGCATGGATAAAACGTGGTAAAACTTCAATTTTAGTGACCGTTGATGAAACTTTTACTAAGAATGAACTACTGAATTTTTTTACTATTACTAATGTTTTTGTTGATTCAAGTTTGTTTATTAGTTCTTTCTTGCACGCGTGATTAGTTTCTATTATTATTGGAACGTTGGTGATATTTGCCTGCTGCAGTCTTTTAAACGTTGTTATTATGGCCTCTTTTGCTGCCATGCTAATTCTGCACGAACGTTTTGTTTTTCAATTTAGTTGTTCACTTTTCTTCTGTTTTAACAACTTCACTATGTTCATCTTCTTTACACAACTGCTGCATTCAGCCGGACGGCTGTTGATGCCACCCGTTCGGATTGATTGCGATAGTGATTATTCAGAATTTTCAGCACTCCATATGCTAGAACTACCAATGCAATGGTTGCTAACGCCATCGTTTGAAGTGTATCGTGCGTATTCTCATTGGACGTAATAATCTCGTCCGCACTGAACCATCCCATGGCTTACACTTTTGTATTCGCGACGCACTATTGAACTAAAATGTTACGGTTAGCTTTGCACAGTTTTTGGCACTTTCACGCTGCGCGTTGCTTTTTGAAACGAACTTTTTTCGCGACGCACTATCACTTTTACAACGGACTTTTGTTATTCGCGACGCAACTTTTGGTCAGTAATTTAACGAGCTGACCCACTGTCACGGTCTGCCATGTAGCAGGTTGAGCCTACATGGATCGATCGAACAGACTTCCTTTGGAGAAGGGCTTTCTTTGATATGCGGTATCCAAACTATGGTAGACTCTAAACAGAGTATCTACCAGTGAGGACCGCAGTGAAGAGAGTTTGACTGCTGATCGATAATTGTCCCGTATATTATGAAATATTTGGTTTATATAGCATTTACATGTTCTTGCTTATCCTAGTTAGTCTACATGTAAGAACGAGACGACTGGAGTGCCGATACCCAAAATATGCATCTTTGCCAGGTCTGCATTTTTGGTGACTTGGTGGTCCTACCCGACTGTGCAACATGACACCTTGCGTTGGCACTTCGGTATAGGCCTCACGCGGGGAGAGGAAAGTGGAAATGAAATAACTCTAACGCTGTGGCGCAATCGCCGCATATGGTTGCAATTGCATTCTATGTAATTTGAATCTATGAACTTTGTTCGGATTGAAGTTAATGACTTTGTTTGTTTACGATATGGTTATTGTCGTGGTTATTTGTAGGGATGCACATGACAAGGATTGTCATGTTGAAGTTGTCGCAGAGATCATAAATCAAAGTAGAACGGTTATCATCGTACAGTTCCCCCCAGCCTGTACCATGGGAGTTAAAATCTCCCATGATCAACCATGGAGCGGGAAGTACCGCACATATGTCGAAAAGTTGTTTGCGATTAACAGAGACTCTAGGAGCAATATATACAGAAGCAATACAAAGGCTCTTACCTTTAATGGTAGCCTGACATGCGACAACTTCAATACCGGGGAATTCGGGAAGATTCACTCTATAGAAGGAATGGCACTTTTTGATCCCCAAAAGTACCCCTCCTCCACGTGAGTCCTCACGATCCAATCGAATAATGTTAAAATCAAAAAAAGGGAGATCAATTTCTGAAGAGAGCCATGTTTCACAGAGGGCAAATGCATCGCAATTATTGTTATGGACTAAATATTTGAACGAATCTAATTTCGGAATAAGACTTCGACAATTCCACTGTAGAACAGTGATCAAATCCCCGACCTCGTTTGGAAAATTATCCATCGAAGGAGATGATAGCTGCAAGAAGGGGCCATTTTGAAGTCAATTGCTTCAAGAAGGATTTCACAGTGGGAAGCAATGTGAGGACAATGCTTTTCAGAGGATCAGAAATGTTGAGGTATTTGAGAATACCGTCCACAATGTCATCAAATGAGAACAGCCCAGATGAAGAAGGGGTTTCTGTTCTTAAAATTGGGGCATCAGGGGTTTTGGATGTCCCCGGAAGTGGTGGAAAATCCTGGGTATAGTCAGTTCTGCGGAATCCAGGAGGAGTAGAAGTCTCCTTTTTTCCACCACTCCTTGATTTGGGCAAGCTGATTTGGGGTTCTTTATTTGCAACAATCCGCGAACGGATGCGCTTTCGTTTCCGTGCAGAACCTTCCGGAAAACTGAAAGAAGTTCCCTCCTCAGCCAAGTCAGAGTCAGTCTCGTCATCTGACAAAAGAGAAAAGGGATTTTTGTCAGTGGTCGATGGCGTGGCTGTCTTAGGCATTTCTGCAAAAGACCGCCTGGAACGTTCCTTAAGGGAGCGTTTCATTTTGTCCCCGAGCTGTTTGTACGCCGGGCACGACGAGAGAGCATGAGGAGGAGTTCCGTTGCAGTACACGCATTTTGGTGCAGTAGCTGCGCAGGCGCCATTCTCATGCTTCTCCCCGCATTTGGAGCAGCGTGCCTTGTTGCCGCAGTGGGAGGCCGTATGTCCCAACCGCTTACAATGCTGGCAGTTCATGACCCGAGGTACAAACAACCGCACAGGAAGACGAAGTTTTCCCAGCTCGATGTATTGAGGAAGGGCAGATCCAGAAAAGGTCACCCGAAACGAGTCTGTGAGGGTAAAACTCTTTTTACCCTCGCTGAGCGATACTGACTTCATTCTATGAACGGCCAGTATCTTTACCGGAGGAAGCAAGGGGTTCTTGAATCGGCCAACCGCTTGCTTCTCCAGTATCTCGGGGTTCAGACTCGCCTCAGTGACCACGCCTTCGATCTCCACATCAGAGGCTGGAATGTACACCCTATATTCCAGTGTGAAAAATTGGGAAACAGCAATTTCATTGGCCTGTTTCAGGTTAGCGACGGTCACACGAAGTTTGTTGTGCCTAACCTTCGTTATTTCGGTCACGGCAGAGAATCGCTTTGTCAGATCATCAGATATCTGAACAACATTCAAGGGTTTGTTTTTGGGCTGAAAATAGACAACCCATGGGCCAGTCGAGTCATTCGGGTAGGCCCGCAATCTGGTGCTTTTCTCAGCCTGCCCATCGACAGACTGAGACGACGAACCAGGGATGACATCATCATTCTTCTGAGATGAATGGTCATCCATGTCGTCTTCTGACAAAACATCCATTTTGTTCAACTAGTGGGAGCGCAAAACGCTCTCCCACTGAACGCACAGACACAATACACAGAAAACACTACAAACACAGAAATACAAAATGAAAATTTAACTAATGGGGGAGTAAAAGAAACAAGAAAAAAACAAAAATTTATCTGATAATCCTATACTACTACCACCGAGCGTTATATGTGTAGGCGTTTACACCGATGGCTGGGAAGCGACGCGCAGCGTGGATGACCTTCGCTGTGATGCACTTGATCGAGGCGCGGCACTCAGCGCACACAGGCGCACGATGAATGATGAACGATATAGATGTAGAAACGGATGCTCACACTCGATGATGATGATACGTGAGCGGGTATGCGTGACCACGCAACGATGATGCCCAAATTTGTTTGCGAATTTCCAATAGCACGGATTAATCTTTCCGAAAATGACACTTTCTACTAAAAAAACTCACTTTTCGATCAATTTACCGGGAACTATGCCAGGAGTCACTTAGTGAGAAAAAAAACTGATAAATTATATCAAGCGAATACCGAAAAAACTTCCAAAACAACGGAGCGCGAAACAAGTCGACCGTACTTCTTGCTAGGACGCAGTGGGATGTATGCAAGCAGCAGATGAATTGAAACAAACAGACACGTCATATATGTGCGTGACGCTGTGAAAATGCTAATAGAAGTGCGGACGCTGCTTAGATTGACGAGAATACGTAAATTCCCCTATATATATTTATAAAAATGAATTTCTGTCTGTCTGTCTGTCTGTCTGTCTGACCCTTATAGACTCGGAAACTACTGAACCGATTGGCGTGAAAATTTGTATACAGGGGTTTTTGGGGCCGTGGAAGGTTCTTATGATGGTTCGAGACCCCTCCCCCTTCTGTAAGGGGGGGGCTCCCATACAAATGAAACAGAAATTTCTGCATAACTCGAGAACTAATCAAGCAAATGGAACCAAATTAGGCATGTGGGGGCGAGTGTGGGGGTATAAGGAGATAATCATAGGGGGTAGCCCCTTAGATAATAGGGGGGGGGGCTACGTACAATATAGCATGCTTTTTTTTAAATCGGCGCATAAACTCAAGCTAATATTGAATCCCGAGCAAGACCGGGCACACTCAGCTAGTAACTAATAAAAACCATTCAAGTAAACTAAAGGAGAAAAATCTATACAACTCTATAATAAGGAAAACCATTAACTGCACGCCAGGTACACTGTCAACTGTCCGTTCGTGTTCCGAGGCACATATTCTTCTACTTATTATTTTTTAAATTTAACACTTATTTAAAATTCAATCACTTCATTTCAAACAGCTATCTAACTCACGGAATCCAATTTACCTGCCCACAATGCTTCCGCTCGCAATTAACCTACCCGCCAAAACGCATCAATTACCCGCGCACTTGTCAACCGATTTGTGAACGGAGGGAACCACATAATTTATATCATCCAATTTCACAGAGTCATCTTGACATTCCAAGATGATTGCCTCCGAACCGGCCCGGACTGGCCCGCCCTGGCTCAATTAAATATCCATTGAATTATGTCTTATGCGAGTTGACTTGGACTATAATGTGTCCCGCTATCCGAATCTCGGCGAGAAACGATGGAATTTGTCATCATTATTATGATCTGTCTATTCAATGAAGCCACAACCTCTTCCATATGCCACCGATTAATCGCGTGCACTATATCATGTTCGTATCGTGTGCCGTGCCGGTTCAATCTAAATAGGCTTGTATCGGGCCTATTCGACGAGCGGAGATTGGGACGCAATTATGCGGTTTTGGCTCGTGCTTTTGCTGTGAGTAATTGGAGTGGATAATAATTTCGGTGAACCACAATAGCCGGTCCTCTCTTGGAATAATGCTTGATCTTGTACGTCATTCGATTGTACAAGCCCGAGTGGTACGGAAGCGTAATATTTACATAATCAGAACATCGTAAAGTATGCATTGACCGAAAGGTATGCTTCGCCTTTATCGTTGCCATTTGAAGGGGATGCCATTTCAGTTATGTCATCACATTCATTCAGGCTCAATTCGACTCATGCTCTTCCATCTTATCATAATATTTCCAGTGTCCTCTGTTGCAGCATTGCATTGTTAGTTCAACCACTACTGGACTGCTGGGTGAAGCGGTTTTGGCGGAGTGGCCAGGGCGTGGTGAGCCAATTTATCGCTATCTATTCTTCTTCGATGATTGCCAACCGAAAGATGATAGAATAGCTGACTAAATAAAGCAACAGAATGGAATGTCGTCTCCCGGAGGAATTTTACAATTAGTTTTGATGGATGGGGCTATCTGAGATGGTTCGAGGGAGAAAATTAATGTGCACTATTGTTTCGAACGTCGGTTACCATATTGTTTCCCGGGAAGGACTGAAATCTGGAAGGAATTCTTCTAACGTGCCGAGTTTTGCGTTGCGGTTCAAGCTCTATACAAATTGAATTGCGGTCCCATCGATGCACTTAAAGTTAGTGAAGTAGTTCTGCTGCAATTGGACGCGAACTTTTCAAAAACCGACTCAGAAACATGTTTCTTTCCAAAGAGTAGTACCCTTTTCGATCCGTATCAAGCTTTTTGCACATCCTGGAGTGTGGAGCGTCCGGTGAGAAACAGGAGAAAAGTGAATGATTGAACTTTCCAGCAAACTTGTTTCGATATTAATTGGATGTGGGAATACATTTTATGAATTATGAATCACACTCCCCGTGCAATGTTTGCTCGCCTAGCGTCGTTGATTCGAATTGAACCAAAGTGTACCCATCAGGGGCTGTCCGTAGGCAACGTGGATAGTTTTTTTTATAACCCCTTCTCTAAACTGTCAACGAAAGTTATGGACAATCCCTTAGTCCTACAGCGATCGCACTACCATATTAGGTATATCCATGCGATGAATCATTTCCGAATGAATGAACATTAATTGGTGATGGTTTGTTGCGCAAAATCTTAAATCATAAAAGCAGTGCTGTGTTCTTAAAATTTGAGCTACGTAGTCGTACCCAACCCACCCTGCACCCTTGAAATATAAATCTGTCTAAAATACCGATGCGTCCGCCCCTGACGTTGATGCCGTTGTTTCAAATAGTTGATATGGTACTTTGCAAAACATTTGCACTTTATCATTGCTGCACGATGAGCAGCACCATACTCTACAGGTGGCGAAGTTGGCATTTGGTTCCTTAAACATCTACAAAGTCCCTCTATCCTTCTTGAAATTATTCTTAATTTCTGAAAATTCCGTCAAATTTTCCAAGCACCATCTTTTCTGTTTTCATATTTATCCCATATCATACTCGTTTTTCTCCTAATTTCAGGAAAAACTAGATCCATTTAAAAAAAAAAAATCCGTGGGCAAAACAAAGTTCTGAGGAAAAACAACTACGAAAATCTTTAAAATAAACTCCAGAGATGTTTGTGATGTTACCGTTGGAAACCTTAATAGGCAATACGATTACTAATTAGTGCCAGGTTTTTCCGTTTATATCGGGTTCTTGTTTCAGACGTTCCCAAGAGCTCATGGGAGTAGCCACTGTTTGGCATTACTGCCGAAAGTGTTAAATCAGTCCAAAAAATGTATCACTTTTGGAAGTGAGTCTATTCTTGGGGGATTCAATATTATAACAACTGAACTTAAGCTTTTCCAAAGTTATTAAGTATTGTGTGAGCTGAATACACGGATACAGTATTTCAAATCTTTTCCGAAGTGATTCAAAACTTTTGCAAAGTTCAGTACAGTTCAAAGTGATTCTGTAGGTGTTAAGCTTTTCTGAAATGGTTCAGTACTTTTCAAAGTGATCCTAAGCTTTTCTCAAGTTATTCAGTACTTTCTGAAGTGATTCTGAACTTTTTCAAAGTGATTCTAAACTTTCCTAATGTAATGTAATGAAAGTACAGATAGATCTCGTTTTTGGAAACACAACTACAGTGCACTCTCTACAACTCGATATTGAAGGGGCCTTTGAATTATAGAATTTTTGAAAGATTTGATACAATACTTGCCGAGGTTTTGTGAAATGATTCTGTTCTTCCCAAAATGAATCAGTTCTTACGAAAGTGATCACAAGCTTTCAAGAAAGATTCAGTATTTTCCTATGAGATTCAGAAATTTTCTTAAGTCATTCAATATTATTGGAAGAATTTCCGAGCTTTTCTGAAGTGGTTCGGTACTTTCATAAGTGATATCAGACTTTTCAAAAGTATTCAGTTCTTTCCGAAGTAATTCAGTACTTGCTAAAGTGATTACAAACTATCTGCAATGATTCAGTACTTTCCAGAGTGATTCCAAACATTCCTGAAGTGATTCAGTATTTTTTGGAGTCATTCCGAATTTTTCGAAAGTGACTCAGTACTTTCTGAAATGATTCAGTAGTTCCGCAGTGATTTCGAGCATTGATTCAAGTAATTCAGTGCATTTCTAACTGATTTAGTTATGTCGAAATGATGCTGTTCTTGCGGAAATGATTCCAGCATTTCTGGGATCATTCAGTACTTTCCAAAGTGAATCCGAAATTGTCAGTGCTTTCTGAATTTGTTTCAAAATTTCTACTTTTTGAAGAGATTCCTAATTTTTCTGAAATGGTTCAGTACTTTCTGACATGATTTAGTACTTTCCGAAGTGATCATGAACTTTTCTGAAGCGTTTGAGTACTTCCAAAGTGATTCCGAACATTTCAGAAGCTATTCAGGTCGGAGAGGAATCAGCCTAGGGCTGAAAGTCTCCTTAATAAAGATTAAAAAAAAAGTTATTTAGTCTCTTCCGAAGTGATTCACTTATTTTCGAAATTAACTTTCCGCAATGATTCAGTGCTTTCCAAAGTGATTTCGAATGTTTTTGAAGTGTTTTTGGTATTTTCTTAATTTTTTTTATTTTTTTTTTGCTTTATTATAGAGACTTTTAGCCTTTAGCTGTTTCTTCTCTTTTCCTGAAGTGATTCAGTACTTTCTTAAATGATTCCAAATCAATTAAGTACGTTCAAAAGTGATTCAGAACATTTCTAATACGTTCCAAAGTAATTCAATTGTTTCCGAAGTGATTGAAAACATTTCTGAAGTGATTCAGCATTTTCTGAAGTAAGTTAAAACTATTCTGAAAAAATTCAGTCCTTTTAGAAGTGATTCCGAACTTTTTTGATACAATTATGTTTTCAAGCGATTCAGTGATTCGAAGTGATTCTAAACTGTAATGAAGTGATTCAGTACGTTTCTAAGAGATTTCGAACTATTATCAAGTGATTCAGTATCCGAAGTTATTTCGAGCTTTTTTTATATGATTAAAAACTTCTTTCCTATACCTCACCATGAAATAATTTTGAAAGCATCATCATGTAAAAATTTCTATATTTCTTCGCTAAGTCCGCCAATAAAAATTTTCACCGATACCTGATCAGAAGGACATAACAAAATTATAACACAATTATATCTATGGTTGATATTTATATCAACGTGTGTTAAAGCTTGATATATTTGTGAAAAGTGGTTCGTGCGAAGTTTCTCATCATACCAGAATTATAACAAAGTCAGTAATAATTACTATCAATACATAAAATATGTTTTAATGATTCCACAATATAAGTTTATTCACTATTTTCTGTTTCTAAGTGACGATCATTAGCGGCATCTGTGATAAGATTTTCGAATGATTGTCAAAGATTGTTTAAATCATAAACGGCTTACATCGCGAATTTCTTCAGTAATAACCGGTGTCTCGTATTCACGATAGCTGAGTATTTCAAAAAGATTATCTGATTTGCTGCTCTATAGGAAAAGTAACAAAAAAGTTAGTTTTAATTGATCCACAGTTTTCCACAGAGCATAGAGGTTCAGGTTGTGGAGCAGATTCATATCTTAAAATAAAATAGGTTGTTAGTGTGCTGTCATTATTGAACTCGAAGGCTCATGAAAAAAGATAGGATGTTCTCAGTCTGGTCTACTTTTGAATAAATATGATAATAAATACCGATCCGGAACATCGGTCATCGTATCCTTCGAAGAATTCTGCTTATTTAAAATCTTCTGATTTTTCCGATTCGTCATCGGAAAACTTTACCGACCGCGATCCGAAATAGATGCTTCTGAACCAGATGATGAATGAAATTCCACGACCATAGGAATCTCATGATTTGATGGAAGATCCTCTAACAATCCATGTGGAAGACCACGAACGACGGCAACCAAGCATCGGGCTCAACTGCCACATAACACAATTAAACGCATTCTACTTGAGCCGGTTCCGTATATGTTGCTGAGCTGGCGGCAATACATTATACGCTAGAAACTACCGCCTCACTTTTACCAGATCACTAATTTATTTTTACGGATAGTCCCAGTTCTGTCGAGTCTATTCGCTCCACGAGGCCGGAAAAGCACTCCTCGTATTTTTTCATGGAAATACGAGAGCTTCATAGTGCTTTATCTTTAAGATCTTTTGTCATCACCTTTGCATGGGTCCCATCTCATTGCTCGAATCCGGGCAATGAGAAGGCGGACTCACTTGCTATGGTGGGCGCTATGGAAGGCGATATTTACGATCGACAAATCGCCTTTAATGATTTTTTCTTCATTTATCGTCAACAGTCGCTCGCCAGCTGGCAGAATAAATGGAGTGAAGGAAGTTTGGGACGATGGCTATATTCGATCATCCCTAAGGTGTCGAAGAGTCCTTGGTTCAAAGGGTTGGAGGTGGGTCGAGACTTCATTCGTGTGATATCTCGCCTCATGGCCAATCACTTTTGGCTAAGCGCTCACTTGTTCCGTGTTGGGCTGGGGACAGCAATCTTACAAGATTACCAGGATCCGGTGGTGTAGTGGTAAGCGTGATTGCCTCTCACCCCAACAGGCCTGGGTTCAATCCCAGTGGGTGCCGCCGGGATGTTCAGAGGCGTAACATCTCTGATCAAGCCTTCCTTCGGAAGAAAAGTAAAGCCGTTGGACCTCGGTTCATGAGTTTATGGGTCGATTGGTAGAGTCCGGGTGTGGGAGCTGTCTCCCTGGCGTTGGTAGCATTGGTGCTCAGCACGGAAAACAAGATCGACGAACAAATCAAGGAAAAAAAAGGTTACCAGGACGCAGATCACATTATTTGGTCATGTGCTTGATGTAAAGGGTGATACGGTCAAAATTTGGTCAAGGGAAAACGCGTGTAAATCGGTGAAATCGTTTATTTAAAAAATCAAATTAAATTTCTTTTTCAAGTTCAATTAGTATAAAATTCAGGAAAAATATTCAGTTAGGCTTCCGCTTTTCCAAATCCGAATTGCCGGGCCTTACGCATGACCCCTGCCATCAGATTTTGTACAGCCACCTTGTCCACCTTCTTCGCCGCAGAAAGCCAGTTTGCCTTGAACTGATGCTCGCCCTTAGCAGTTTTTTTGGTCTTCTTTAGGTTCCGCTTGACAATAGCCCAGTATTTCTCAATTGGGCGGAGCTCTGGCGTGTTGGGAGGGTTCTTGTCCTTGGGAACCACCTGCACGTTGTTGGCGGCGTACCACTCCATGGCCTTTTTACCGTAATGGCAAGATGCCAAATCTGGCCAAAACAGTACGGAACAACCGTGTTTCTTCAGGAAAGGCAGCAGACGTTTATTCAAACACTCTTTCACGTAAATTTCTTGGTTGACAGTCCCGGAAGCTATGAAAATGCTGCTTTTCAAGCCACAGGTACAGATGGCTTGCCAAACCAGATATTTCTTTGCGAACTTTGACAGTTTCATGTGCTTGAAAACATCTGCTACCTTTCCCCTTCCTTTTGACGTATAAAACTCCTGTCCCGGAAGCTGCTTGTAGTCGGCTTTGACGTAGGTTTCGTCGTCCATTACCACGCAGTCAAACTTCGTCAGCATCGTCGTGTACAGCCTCCGGGATCGCGCTTTGGCCGTCGTATTTTGTTTATCATCGCGATTTGGAGTCACTACCTTCTTGTAAGTCGATAGTCCGGCTCGTTTTTTGGCTCGATGCACGGTTGTAGACGATACACCCAGCTTATTTGCGGCATCTCGGAGAGAGAGGTTAGGGTTTCGCTTGAAACTACCGGCAACTCTCTTTGTCGTCTCAGCGGCTTCCGGTTTTCGATTTCCCCCCGATCCAGACTTCCTGGCTGTCGACAAACGTTCCCCAAACACTTTAATTACATTTGTAACGGTTGATTTGGCAACTTTTAGCGATTTTGCCAACTTTGCGAGCGAGTAGCTCGGATTTTCGCGATGCTCGAGCAAAATTTTGATACGCTGCTCTTCTTGCTTGGACGGCATTTTGACAACTGAAGAGTGAATTCCAAAATCAAAATAGGAGCAACATTCTACACACACACACCTTCAAAATGAGGGGTGTTCAGGTTTTTTAAATGCAAAATTGAAAGAAATACGTCAAGTTGATATTGACCAAATTTTGACCGTATCACCCTTTACCTTACCTGCGCATTCAATATACCTTGCGCGTTCGAACAATGTCATTTGAGTTGCGCAGCGGACAGGAATACGCGGATATTTCTCGGCACCAAACATTCATTGTCCGACTGGACTGACAACTCTTTAAAGCATCAAGTCGTTCTGGTATACGACAGACCAATAGAGGAGCTTTCCGGCGTGTGGGTAATTTGGTCGACGGTCGTTTCCCGAATCGAAACCGTAAGTAGAGTGTGCGCTACAAATGAGCATTGGAAATTAGCGAGAAAAGTTGATTTGGAGCAAATATTTCGCCATTTTGCTCTATACGTTTTAGTGATTGGAGTGTGGGTAAAAAGCCTTTTCGCCTTTTATTCGAGTCAACAAAAGTGCACTAGGGTGGTCCTGGAACAAATATTTCTTATAATTGCAACAACAACAACAAAAAAGATATTTGTTTCAGCTTTGTTTCATTGTAATTGCATAATAGCATTTATTAAGAGTGTTTCTTTTTTCCTTTAAAACAAAGCAGAGTCAATTCCGGCAAGCCGGTGTGGAAACTGGCAAATTACATATTGGAGATACCGATTCTGGAAGCTTCTGCGATTGATAATACGGCTCGAAGGCACTCGGCAAGTTCACGGACCGTGCAAGTGATTCGTACACGACAAATCAAAGGGTTTTATCCGCGGACAGTGGATCCGCCATCCGTCATCCGGATGGTGTGTCACAAGGCCTCATTCCTTGGTTCAAGTCATACTTTACAAATCGAGAGCTTTGCGTGAAAGAGGAAGCAAACTCTTTCGCCAATACATACGGTGTACCTCAAGGCAGCAACTTAGGGACCGTTGCTATTTTCAATCTTCATTAACGAGGTTGGATTGATGATTCTGGTTGGCTGTCGTTCTTTCTATGCCTTGCTGACTGCTTACAGTTACAGCATACACACTTAAAAAAATTCATGTAAATTTAGGTGCTCTGAGACTGACATATACGAGCGTCATTTTTGACATAAAATTGAGTCGTAATAGACGCAAAACTCAGCTCAATCAAACGTACTTTTCGTCGAGTACCGAACTTTTCAGTCTCGGAGCACTTAATTTTACATGACATGTTTGTTTACGTCTCTTCCTTTATGTCAAAGATGGATTCCGTCACGTGTATAATTAGGTATTTCTAAGTGTGTATGATCGAAGACTTCGAGGATTGGTATTCCAGGAACTTCGTCACGTTGAGTATTCAAAAATGTAGCATCATCTCTTTTCATCGCAAGCAGAACCCGAGCAAAGCTGGAGATCAAATTGAAATCAAAATTTGCTGTTATGATGTAACTTATTTTGAATACTCCAGTTGATCTCATTTTGGTTAACTTAACTAACGGTTAACACAGCAAAAATGAGAGCAAAATTTTACACTGTTGAATCAAACGGAAAACTAATCTTGCTTTCAATGAAATCAATTTGATTACTGATTTTGCATTCATAATGCTTAACTGAATACGGACATGGCGTAAATGTTTAGTAAACATGCTTCTCACGCTGGAAGAGTTGAGCTCAAATCTCACCGCGGCAAGTCATGAATGACCTAAAATGTGTTAAACAAAACAAATAAACAATAATCATTAGACATAAACGACATATGAACTTAAATTAATTTTTAAACAAGACGTTAACAGCAAAACTTAAAGTTAAGTTGCTTTCATTTAAAAAGTTTTAACTGCATAATTAAAGCACAATATGATATCAGGCTTATATCGTGACAATTGAAATCAAAATGAGTTTTCATTATGATAGGAACTGCAAATTTTAATATCGATATGCTTTCATTTTGTTAACGGACTTTGCTCGGGAAGCTAATCATGTTCAACCATACGATCAACAATGAACCTTTGCAACGAGTGCGCCCAAACCAAGGCTCAATTGCGTTAGCTTTACGGAGCCGATGATTCATTGTTCTTTGTTTGTAACAAAATTCACCTAATTCGTTGTCTAGTAGGAGTTAGGCCGAATACTCGAAGTTAGAGGGAAGTGTCGAAGGATAGGAAAAGGGGAGGAGCTTGGGGGTAGGGTGGGAGACTCATTGCCCCTATCAAGACAAACAAAAACTAATAAAGAGATACTAAAGACAAACGAATTAAATTCTTATACTAGACATTTGCAGAAACACATAAATCGACTGCATATAGCAGAGATCGCGGGTACCCATCATGTCTCTGATAGGGATAAAGGGGTTGTCTTCCTTGGGCCTCGAGGGTATTCAAAAGTCGCTCTCTGGTGGCGTCACTATCCGTACATTACCAAACTGCGTGATCGATGTCATCGTAACTGTTTCCACACCGACAGATGTTGCTGTCCACGAGGTTTTTTTTTATTAAGATGCGCATCTAGCGAGTACTGGTTGGACATAAGTCTACTCATGAGGCGAATGAAGTCATGACTTAAGCCCAAGTCTTTAAACCACGCTCTCGAAGAAACATTAGGAATAATTGAATGTAACCACCGTCCAAGATTTCCAGAGTCCCAATCGGTTTGCCAACTGCACGAGGGATGAACTGAACTGAAAATTGGAACAACTCGACGTACATTATGCAACAGATTGCTTCCAATGATGGACCATGCCAATAACACATTTTTATGCTTTTGACTGCTATTGACATCGTGTTTGTTGAATGTTATGTTCTTAATTTGTATTTTGTATTGTGCATTGTGCAAAGATGTGGGATTTTAACGCAATTCTGACTTTTTCCCATCATTTTACCAAATTTCACACCACAGTCAAATTAGAAATTTTAAATAAATAAATAAATTAAAGGTTATTCTAATACAGCGTTTAGGTAAGAAAGTGAAGTGTTAGTGCTTTTCTAAAAAGGAAACGAAAGAAATCATTTCCATTATTTTAATATCTTTTTCCAATATTTTTCGAAAAATCATACGCGTCAGTAATTTTTTTTAGCGTTGGTCTTCCGCGGTAATCTGGTTGCTTTAAAGGTATTCAATTTAAGCGAATTATGTGACTGCTGTCACAAAGCCTGATTTTTGTACAAATTCTTCTCACCAGCAAAAAAAAAAAACAAAACTCATTGTAATATGCAAAATATAAAAAAAAAAGTTTTCTACCATCCATTCATTCCATACCATTCAAGTAGCAGCAGCTAGTCAGATCGGTATCACCTTCAACAACTGTGAATATAGTCCAACTCCTCCTCCTGTGGAGGCAGTTGAAAAAAAAAAACATTGAATGAAAAATCGCTCCCACAAATTGGAACATGTCGCTTGTAAAGTAAACATTTTTTTCATTCCAGCCCTCCTTGCCGTCATCATCGCCATCCTCATGTTCACCATCGTCACATCGGCTGGCATCGCACACCGCAACTCTGGCATCAAAAGCTTCAATCACATCGCATACAATTTTCAGCCGAACTTTTTTTTCGTTTTATTATTTTTATTATTATTTTGCCGTTTGTGATCCCTTAGTTCCAGAATCGGGAAGCGAATCCGGAATATTGTACCACATTTTGAGTACACACGGTTTGTACACACTCACTCTGCACTGCACAAACAAATGCTCACTTCATCACAACATTAATTGACTAAAGGCAGCGAGCGTGCGGGAAATGTGGGGTGACTTACGATGTGAATTTGCTCGGAAAATAAGGTGGGATATTTATTCAGCGTTGGAACTGAATAATGTTTGGATGGTTCTTGTCAGGAAACACGACTATTTGTAACACACTTTTACTAGGGCGTACTCAGCCTTGGAAATGAAGGGTGGCTAAATTTGTCTGATGATTGGTCGAGAACATTCGGAATCATTTAGGAATTCTTTTCAGATCAAACGAGAACCCATCAGTCAATTTATGCTGATTAAAGGCTGAATAAGCAGTTTTTTAGCTGCAGTAGCATATTTTTGCCTGAATAAG
The DNA here is from genome assembly GCF_037179485.1 of Ochlerotatus camptorhynchus. Lineage (NCBI taxonomy): Eukaryota > Metazoa > Arthropoda > Insecta > Diptera > Culicidae > Ochlerotatus > Ochlerotatus camptorhynchus. The sequence continues at coordinate 65,340 of NW_027041127.1, read as the reverse complement.
CTCTTATTCCGTTTCCAATGATTGTTAGGAATAATTTTCTAGAATTCACCAGGAATTCTTTTTGGATTGATTCCTCGATTTTTTTTCAAATTCTTATTGCCTATTTAATTATCATTAAATTCACAGGAAAATTAGGGTAAACGTTCCTATAGTAGCGGTACGTTACACGTTATGTCTGAAGGCACGTTTTTGCAACTTTCATGTACCTCAGTTTATGCTTCACAGGAAGTAAGTATTGATCTTAAAAATTAAATATGTGAAGGTCTTGGATTTTTTTTTTTCGATAAATTGTTTTGAAGTTTACTAAGTATTTACAATGGCGTATACGGACTATTGTCGATACAAAAGTGTTAAGGATCGAAATAAATTCTGCTGAAAATGATTCAAAAGGGGATGAAAGCTTTCAAAATACTAAGTTTCAATGGTATAGTAAGATTCCCTCTTCGGTACCGTCAGATATCGTAACCATGTCATGATCTCATAATATTTAAATTAATAAAATAATTGAACAATGGTTTAGTCTATAAATTTACTAATATTAAGCTATTCCTGCAAAACGATGTAGTGGTTCTCAGAATTTGTTTAAAAAATTGTAATTTGTTTCCTTATCGCAGAATATTTTCTTGTTCAACGTTAGGGCAGTCCAAAAAATGTTTTATTTTTTTTACAACATGACTTTTTTCCAAAATTTATAAATTTTGAACCACTGGGCCGATTTCAAAGACCGAAATATCAAATGAAAGGTAATTAAAAATATGTGTATTGACAGCCCAGTAGATCAGTCTTTCAAGCAAAAGTTTGTTGCATAGTGCTGTCAGATGATCGTTGACTTTTTTCACGTAGAATTACGTCTTTCGGCAGACAGACAGACAGACAGACAGACAGACAGACAGACAGACAGACAGACAGACAGACAGACAGACAGACAGACAGACAGACAGACAGACAGACAGACAGACAGACAGACAGACAGACAGACAGACAGACAGACAGACAGACAGACAGACAGACAGACAGACAGACAGACAGACAGACAGACAGACAGACAGACAGACAGACAGACAGACAGACAGACAGACAGACAGACAGACAGACAGACAGACAGACAGACAGACAGACAGACAGACAGACAGACAGACAGACAGACAGACAGACAGACAGACAGACAGACAGACAGACAGACAGACAGACAGACAGACAGACAGACAGACAGACAGACAGACAGACAGACAGACAGACAGACAGACAGACAGACAGACAGACAGACAGACAGACAGACAGACAGACAGACAGACAGACAGACAGACAGACAGACAGACAGACAGACAGACAGACAGACAGACAGACAGACAGACAGACAGACAGACAGACAGACAGACAGACAGACAGACAGACAGACAGACAGACAGACAGACAGACAGACAGACAGACAGACAGACAGACAGACAGACAGACAGACAGACAGACAGACAGACAGACAGACAGACAGACAGACAGACAGACAGACAGACAGACAGACAGACAGACAGACAGACAGACAGACAGACAGACAGACAGACAGACAGACAGACAGACAGACAGACAGACAGACAGACAGACAGACAGACAGACAGACAGACAGACAGACAGACAGACAGACAGACAGACAGACAGACAGACAGACAGACAGACAGACAGACAGACAGACAGACAGACAGACAGACAGACAGACAGACAGACAGACAGACAGACAGACAGACAGACAGACAGACAGACAGACAGACAGACAGACAGACAGACAGACAGACAGACAGACAGACAGACAGACAGACAGACAGACAGACAGACAGACAGACAGACAGACAGACAGACAGACAGACAGACAGACAGACAGACAGACAGACAGACAGACAGACAGACAGACAGACAGACAGACAGACAGACAGACAGACAGACAGACAGACAGACAGACAGACAGACAGACAGACAGACAGACAGACAGACAGACAGACAGACAGACAGACAGACAGACAGACAGACAGACAGACAGACAGACAGACAGACAGACAGACAGACAGACAGACAGACAGACAGACAGACAGACAGACAGACAGACAGACAGACAGACAGACAGACAGACAGACAGACAGACAGACAGACAGACAGACAGACAGACAGACAGACAGACAGACAGACAGACAGACAGACAGACAGACAGACAGACAGACAGACAGACAGACAGACAGACAGACAGACAGACAGACAGACAGACAGACAGACAGACAGACAGACAGACAGACAGACAGACAGACAGACAGACAGACAGACAGACAGACAGACAGACAGACAGACAGACAGACAGACAGACAGACAGACAGACAGACAGACAGACAGACAGACAGACAGACAGACAGACAGACAGACAGACAGACAGACAGACAGACAGACAGACAGACAGACAGACAGACAGACAGACAGACAGACAGACAGACAGACAGACAGACAGACAGACAGACAGACAGACAGACAGACAGACAGACAGACAGACAGACAGACAGACAGACAGACAGACAGACAGACAGACAGACAGACAGACAGACAGACAGACAGACAGACAGACAGACAGACAGACAGACAGACAGACAGACAGACAGACAGACAGACAGACAGACAGACAGACAGACAGACAGACAGACAGACAGACAGACAGACAGACAGACAGACAGACAGACAGACAGACAGACAGACAGACAGACAGACAGACAGACAGACAGACAGACAGACAGTCAGGGCCGCTCTATAACGCGAGATAAAGCTGAGCAAGTCAAACTGCTTCAAGGAACTGTGCCGAGACGTTGATGTCAATCGCTGGGGTGACGCATACCGAGTCGCGATGGTGAAGATTAGAGGTCCAACGACGCCCGTTGAATGTGCCCAGACAAGCTGAAAGTCATCGTGGAGGGACTTTTCCGGAAGCACGACCAAATGACCTGGCCACCTACACCTTACGGCAAGGCAGAGGCAGACAACACCGAAGGTAGACAAGTCTCCAACGAGGAGTACGTAGCAGTGTCTAAAGGGCTGAAGACGAAGAAGCTCCCGGTCCGGATAATACAGCCGGAAAGCTATTGGAGAAGATCATCCTCAACAGGCTAACGAAATGCACAGAGAGTGAACACGGATTTTCGGTGAGGCAGTTCGGATTCCGGAAAGGGAGATCAACGGTGGATGCAATTCGGACAGTGGTCGAGAGTGCCGAGAAAGCGTCCAAACAGAAGCGGAGAGGAGATCGATATTGCACCGTGATAACGATCGACGTAAAGAACGCATTCAACAGTGCCAGCTGGGAGGCCATCGCCGAAGCACTGCATGGAATGAGGGTTCCTGATTACCTGTGTAGCATGTGCCGTGACCAACCACTTGTGACCGACGGAATGGTGCGGTGAATGGCGCAATCGACTAGAAGAATACCACTTCACTTCCCGCTACGATGGTGTGGCCCAAAGGTAGCCATCTGGCAGAGCATGTACGTTCCTGGCTCATCGCGAACCACGAGAGTTCTGGTCAGGAAACATGCTCACCGTGCAAGAGCGAGTGCGTAGGACGGATTCTTCAGCAACGATCGTATTGGTTCAACCATTGCATGTATTCTGTAACACTTGTCGATTCATCATTACCTGTTTGCATCAATAGAAAACCGTATGTCATCTATATGTGCAACTACCCTACCCACTGTACCAGTACAATATACAAAGCAACAATAAACTAGTGTCTCGTATGCCTCCGCCATGGCAGGACAGCAAAGCAATCGGTGTTGTTTTATTTTAAATACTGATCACAACGCAGTAGGGTCCTCTCGTGCGCGATCATATGGTGCCGTGACCAGGATTCACTTGGATGAAGATTTGTGGAAGTCGCCATTGAAGTTTTGTTTCTCGAGAGGCTCATATTCGCCATCGCTCCATCATCGGCATGGGATACGTATGGATCAATTTGCCGCCATGGTAAACGAGCAACTAGCGCCATTGAAGTATAGATGCACTGCAGTTACACTAGCTGCGATCTCATCGGACTCCAACGTATCTGATAAATCCCAGTGTACTTGCCGGACCCCTGCGTCCACTGCCGGACCCCTGCGTTCACTGCTGGACTCCTGCGTCCACTGCAGGACTCCTGCGTCCACTGCCGGACTCCTGCGTTTACTGCCAGACTCCTGCGTCTAATGTCGGACCCCTGCGTCCACTGCCGGACCCCTGCGTCCACTGCCGGACCCCTGCGTCCACTGCCGGACCCCTGCGTCCTCCCACTAGATCCATACATCCATTTGCCGGACTCCTTCGTGCACCCGCCGGACCCCTGCTTCCTATCATTGGACCAAAGCGTTCACTATCGAACCGAAGTGTCACTCTTTTGGACCACAGCGTCATCTGATCTTAGTGTCAAATGCAGACATCACCATCATGGTAAATTTAATTATATTCAACTTAATTCAAAACATTCGTTTTGGGGTGCCGATATGTTGGATTGCACCATCGGTGCCGGGCTCTGCGGCATTTGAATATATAAAGCGTTACCAGTAAAAGCCCCCCCGCCACGATTGTAGCGATGCGATCCATATTGTTTGTATCATAGTGTTTTGTATGCATTTTTTATTGTTTACCTTTTGTATGGTTGTTTTTAGTTGTAAATAATTACTGTGAGTGAGTTTTATTGTTCGGGAATAATATTTAAGGACTCATTTGTTGTAAATAGTTTCAGTTATTCGTTCCTCCTCCGAGCAGGCAGGATGCCTTTTGGAGGCAATAAAACAGTGAACCAAGTGGTAAATAATTGCAGTGTTTTAATTATTCTGTGGAAAAGTCTTCGCCTTGCCGATTTCCATCACACTGTAAAAACACAACGTAGGGCCTAGTCGTATCCTGGCCAAACACCTTGGCGGAGGACACCGAGTGCTATATGCGAAGAGATACCAGAGGAGTACGGACATTGGTGAGAACGGAGTCGATGGCTAAGTGGCAGCAGGAGTGGGATGCAGCAGAGAACGGTAGATGGACACACAGGCTTATACCGATTCTTTCGACCTGGGTGAACAGGAACCATGGAGAAGTCAACTTCCACTTGACGCAGTTCCTGTCTGGTCATGGCTGCTTCAGGAAGTACCTGCATCGCTTCGGACACGCAACGTCACCCCTCTGTCCGGAGTGTGGCAACGTGGACGAAACGCCGGAGTACGTGGTTTTCGACTGCCCAAGATTTGAGGCAGTACCGGCAGTACGAGCCGGCCCTTAGCGCGGGAAATATCGTCAGTAAAATGTGCCGGGACGAAAGGACGTGGAGCGTCGTCAGCAGGGCAGTGACGCCCCCTCCTCCCGACGAAATACATACTCTAGGGAAGTTCCGGGGGGATAGTGGCTAGAGGCGAGTAAGGTTTTAGTGGTTAAGAGTCCTACATTGTGCCTGAAGGAGCAACACACACGCAACACAGTGACAGGCCGGGCTTTTGAAGCTTTCCTTACCATAAAAAATAAACCGACGGACAGATAGACAGACAGAGATATGGATAGATATAGATTAAATAAACTAAAAATTCCGTGCGTTTTGTGCACGAAAATACGTAATTTTGTCATCAGGAAACGAGGTGTTTTTGTGCTGGAAAAAAGTGCGTTCCCTAACACAGTCGCCAAATATTGATACCGAGCACGTAATCCTACGTCAAATCTACGGTTACGCCTTGGATAGGATTGGGCGATGTTCAAAGAAAGATCGATCTTGACGGATCGATCTTATATTTATCACTAGAATCGATCCACTGATTAAATCGGTACCAAACAATTGATCTTTGGTAGATCGTTGTTTTGATTTTTTTAATACGCTTGATTACGTTGTTACCCCAAAAAATTCTTTTCTAAACCAACTAAACTAACTAACTAAATGTTGTCGTTTTAAATGACATAACAAAAATAAAATATGTGATTCTTATTTCCTCGGCTTGAACAAAAGGTTTGATTGTGTATCAAAAGAAGTATTTGAGAAATACCGTAGATGGGACAACAAAACATATTAAGCCCTAATAAACAAATACCATAAGCGAACGATAACCCAAATTGTCGAACTGTTCCACAAATGGTTTGGATGATACCCCAAACACATCGTTAAGCAAAATAACCATACACATGTTATTAGGGAAACCTTAAGAAAACATCTTTATTATTCAAAATCAAATTAAATTCAGTACGAAATATCGCAAATGTATGGAATCGAACGAAATTGCATGCTGATTAAGAGGCCTGACCTGTTGTACCCTTAAAGTTGGTTCTTACTCGTTTTAGAGAACGAAGTATAACTGTTTGTGCGGACGTGAAAGGAATGTTTCACCAGATACTCATGCGAAGCGTAGATAAATAGGCCCAGTGAGATTTTACACCTTATTTAAATCATCTCGTGAAGGTTTTATACGAAATAATGCATTCCGTAGAAAACTGTTTGTGTGGTGTACACGGCGAATGAGATCGACTCAAGTTTCAGTTTAGTTTACTCTTTCCAGGTCTTTACAGAAAAAAAATTCCAAATACAAGAAAAGTAAAGATTGGATTCTCTCAGCCTATTGGTACTACTCCTAGACTGAGTAAAGTTTTCGTCAATTTTCCTCATTTTCCGCCAGATTTTTGAGGCTTTCCACAGGAAACCATGAGGCAAATTTACTCATCGCTGAGTTCCTGCACATTTTACGATTATAATTCAACTGAACTCAAATTTGGGTTGAACTCATCGGCCGTGTATTTAGTCTATTGTAATATCTACTATTAAATAAGTAGTATGAAACATAAGCAGAGGCTGTAAGGTTGGACACCTGAGTGATGTAAGAGAAATTTGTTTTGCGTGTACCTTTTCAAACACACTTTTGTTGGCGAAAAATCTTTTCTTCGAGAAATCTAAAGCGTGAACCTTATTGCAGTCCTAACTTTTACTAGATTACCCTAACCTGCTTTACAAGGTTGCTCTTGCTGATGAATAGCCATCAGCAAATGGGTAAATACAACGCTGGCATCGGATTTCATCTCACGCACAGCAAATAATCAAGTCAACGGACTGCCACTGCTGCTGCTCCCGTTCCAACACGGCAGGTTGACACCAGGCTCTACTACCTAGCAGCTAGTTTATCATCAAGACGAGAACGACACGAAACACCAACAACTTGGTTTGCTCGTTTCGTTTTGACGATGCCGTCGTTTGCAGAACCAACTCGAGCGAGTTAACCTTTTTCACTCTTTCTCGCGTCGCCTGGAAGCTGAACCAGAACCAGAACCAGAACCAGAAGTAGAACGTTCCACTCGTCACAGTCTAACTTGCAATCATCGTACGACATGGCGATGACGGCGATGGCACCGTGCTGGGTGGATGGCTGGCTCGCGATCTTAAGCTGGCTTCCCACGATGATACAATGTGGTGGTGGGTGGAAATTTCTCGGAAAATGAGTAGAACTTTCTTGAGTGCGTGTGTGAGTGTGTTGTGCGGATGGATATAATGGATAACGATACGGCTGGTTTCGACTGTTCGCTCGTTCGGTGACTTGGCGTGTATCAAAGTACGGCGACAAAGTTTCGGATGAAGTGGAGTCCTACCTACAAAGGGTTTCACATTGGCTGCTGCTGACTGGCTGACGGGTAGAGTGACGAGTGTAGCATGAAGTGATATACTCTTACGATTACGGATCACGGCAAGTTGTTCGAGCTGGTTGGGGCGTACGGGGGTTATGTATGGGGTGTTAATAAGAAATTACTTGGGATATTTATTATCTGGTTTATCATGATGAGCTGTTATTTTTTATATGCGTGATGGATCGTTTTTTGTCACGACTAAATCGTGTTAGCTTTACGGAACCGTAATTAAAATGATTTCTTGAGGTTTATTCGAGGGATTAAAAAATAATCCAACCTCAATTTAAAATTATTGGAAAATTGGATGACCGCAGAGCTTCTTTTTTCCGCTTGACACAAACCAATTTGATCAAAATTTCATTTCACCCACTGACCGCACTTCCTGTCGACCGCTCTTACCAAAATGCCGCAAGCCATCCCGTTCAGTCCACCCTGATATCGAAATGCAAAATCATATATCTTTTTAAAGCTTGAAATTGAATTGCAAACACTGATAGCCGCTCGGTTAGAAAAGTGAAGATTTTCTTAAAGTCAACGACTGACTTGCGCTAATCAGATCGATGCTGTTTGCATGTGATAGAGCAATCATTTCGCTCCGCTTCCTCCAGATATCATCGATCGACCAGCAGCATACATTCACACGAGTGCGGTTACCGTTCAATTAGGCAACGTGACACGTTCCATTTTAACAGTTCGGCAGACATCAACGTTTATCGCCCCCCTTTTCTGGAGCACAACCAAAGCATGCACCAACTTTCTTTCAATCGAAAATCGTCTGCAGGTCTGTCATTGATGGGTGAAAAAAGAACATAGTGAGCAGCAATTTGGAGATTGTACGTGTCAGACGAGTTTAATGGGATTGCGAAATTGGTCGATAGGAACTTTAATCTACCGTTAAAGGTTTCGTTGGTGACAAGATGAAATGACTTGAAAAAAGTGCGTCACATTTCGGTTAGTGGTTTTTCTGGGCAAATTAATTTCACAAATTGAAACCCGCCCGTCGTTTGCATTGATTGTGTTTGCTTCTTTTTTATCGGTACACTGTGTTGAGCAACGAAAGGTGCATCGGCAGCTTCCAAAAGCGAGGGAGCGAGTGGCAAAAACTGAAATTGGAAATGTAATTTTTTATAGTATGAAAAGCTTCCGTGATCCGATGCGAATGGTGCATGGAATCAGCGATGCCAGGTGTATTAAAAAAAGCTTTGACATGTCTTTACCACTACTTTTATTATTTTTAGAGTAGGAGGAGAGGGTGTTTAATATTTCAGAGCGATGTCTTTACTGACTTTCAGGGAATTTATTAGAAGTCACGAGTAATTTGTATAAGTTATGCCGCGTTTATATTTGGATGCCAAACTATGAGCATGGACATTATTTGTATAATAATTATGAGCACTATACAACAACTTTACAAAAACTATATAAGTGTGACCAGGAATGTGCTCATAATTTATTATACCGATAATGCTCATGTTCATAGTTTGTCAGACAAGTGTGTCAGCGGCGGCGTGAAAATGTTATCCTTCAGCGACGGTGCAAAGAAGTCGGAGATGGAAAAATCGCGAACTTAATTGAATTTTGTAAATGTTCACATATAAGTATCGCCTACAATCCTACAATTAAAAAAAATCCCTTGATTTGTTTTCCTTCGATCTTGTTTCCCATGCTGAGCATTAATGCTACCGACGCCAGGGAGGCAGCAGCTCCTACACCTGGACCCTACCTATCGACCCATCGTTGATTGCATAGCTTGTCCTACGTAGTGGCATTCTCAGCATAACATTGTTACGAAGCATTCGGGGTTGGACGTTAATGTTTACTTGCTCCAAGATTGCCATGCAATCAATTCTGCCATGTAACGTGTCTGCGACAAGCAGGGCTTTTGAAGTATCTCTTCTGGTGCGAAGAGGCTCCAAGTCGATCAGCTGGCAGCGACTTTCATAGCTGGGCAAATGAAACGGGTCTCTCCAAGGTAACATTCTCAACGCGTATCGCAGAAAGCGGCGTTGAACGGACTCGACTCTCTCAGTACCATTGTTGTAGTTCGGACTCCAAACCACAAAACAATAATCTGGAATGGAACGTACCAGGGAACAATACAGTGACTTGAGGCAATGCATGTCGGAAAAATTCTTAGCTGTTCTGAAGATAAAGCCCAATGTCCTTGACGACTTGTCGACGACGAGATGTGTTGCTTATATGTAAGTTGAGAGTCCAGGATGACACCTAGATCTTTTACATGGCTCACACGTTCAATAATGGTTTTCCGCAGAGCATAGTGAAAAATAACTGGTTCTTTCTTTCGGGTAAAAGTGATGACTGGATTTACTGTCATTCGGTTCAAATGGCACCAGCTGGCAAACGCTTCAAACTGACGTTGGAGCAGATCCGCAAGTAGATTTTGAGATCTTCTGTATACGATAGTCGTGGACCTTCGATAACTAAATTCACGTCATTGAAGTAGAGTAAGAAAATCAACGATCCCAGATGACTTCCTTGAGGTATTCCTGACGTAGCTGCGAAAATGTCGGACTGGCAGTCACCATGGGTAACCACCAACTGACGATCGGCGAGATATGAGCAAAACCATCTCAAGAGATTTCCGCTAATCCCAAGTCTATCCAATTTGACGATCGCGATGGCGTGATTTATCTTATCGAAGGCAGCAGACAAGTCAGTGTAGATGACGTCTGTTTGTGACCTTTCAACCATACTTTGCGTTATGTACGATGTCAGACACAGTAGATTCGTGGTAGTAGATCGACCAGAGGTGAAGCCATGTTGATCTTCACTTAGATACTGCTTGCAATGGGAGAGCAGAGGCTCTATGATGATTCACTCGAATAACTTCAAAATTGCGCACAACGATGTAATTCCACGATAATTATCCACGTTCCGTTTACTACCCTTTTTATACACAGGGAACATATGCGCAAATTTCCAGTTCGATGGAAAAATGCCACACGATATGGACAATCGGAACAGATGTTGTAGCGGTGACAGTAAGTTAGCGATATGCTTCTTCAGAAAGACTGAAGGGACACCATCCGGTCTAGGGTTGATAGAAGGCTTTAGTTTTAGTGCGGCAGTCGTTATCAGCAATTCCACCCAGAGCTTGACCGGAAAGTGGAACGTTGCTTGCTGCTAGAGTCACGAATTCGTTGGTTAAGCTCTCGTCAGAGAAGACACAAGCGGCAGACTTCCTGTGGAGTGGAAGCGTCTTCGCTGTTCAATATCATGGATGATGGTAGACCGGACTCTCTGCGCAGCTCCTTTACGTACTTCCAGAAAGACTTCAAGTGCGACTTGAATTTCCTTTGAATCCCTCGCAGATAATGCAAGTAACATTGACGGCTGACTCGCTTGAACTGATAATTGAGCTTAACGTAGTGACGTTTCAGTGACATCGTTCGATATTTAGTGAATTTCCTCAACGCGGCTCTCTTGATCGATTTCAGCTTCTTCAATTCGTTCGTCTGCCAAGGGAGGTGCGATGCAATCTGGTGAACGCTCTTAGGTACGTGTCTGTCAGTGACATAAGCCAAGACATGTGAAAAAGTTTGAGCAGCGGTTTCGACGTTATCAGAAACGAGTATGTTTTCCCAATCAATGCTTGACAGCACATTGACAATGCTACGACGATCGGCTTTCCGGAAATTGTAATACACCGTAGTGGAGATGTCTTCGAGATTCCGAATGTGATTGTCTTCAACAGTAATAACCAAAGGAGGATGATGAGGAACTTCCTTTACGAGTGGAGAAGGAGTCGACGAGATGAATGGAGCCGTATCCTGAGCGCTTACGAAACAGAAGTCTAAGCTACGATTGTTCTCGTTAACCACGGGATTGATTTGAGATAACGTCGCTGCGCTATAGCTGTCGAGAAGTCTAACTGATCCAGGATGGAAAGCAGAACCAGCAGGGTCCGGAAAGAGAAAGCCACTGTGGGAAGGTTTCCACGAAACACCAGCGAGATTAAAGTCACCCAGAACAATAATCTCATCGATAGGTGACGCACAATCTAATATGGTGGAAACGGATCGACAATGAGTTTCGATAAGTTCAATGTCGCGAACTCGGTCGGGTGCAATGTATATCACCAGTGCTGCACAATTTCGACAATACACGGTGATACTCAAAATTCTGCTTTGGTCACTCGTTTGAGCGAACAGTCATCGTCAAGGCAAACCATGTCAATTGTCAGTGGCATTTTTGTCAGTGACGAACATGTGCTGATTTGTTTATTAGCTAAATTTAAAATGAAATTAAATGGCTTTAGGAAAACAATTACATGATTTGAGGATCAAGTCTATCATTTACTATGTGAAAAACAATTTTGTCAATATCGCGCAAAAGTCTGTCAATGACAATGACAAATCTCAGCACTGTATATCACACATAAGTACAGTGTGTGATCGCTCAGCTTGACAGCTTCCCATGCCTGTTCAACGCAGTTCCACATGTCGTGCTCTATGGCTCTAGCATTCAACTCGGACCGAACAGCAATCAGGACACCGCCACCAGTGGACTTTCGACAATTGTTCGGGTTTCGATCGCAGCGAAATACCTCGCACTCACATCCGAACGCTTGGCTGGAAAGCGTTCGAGAGTCTATCCATGTCTCAGTTAAAACTATTACATCGTAGCAATGGTCCGATACAGCTAACAGGTACTCGTGACCGTAAGAATTCATTCCACCGATGTTTTGGTAGTACATGGTGATATCCTCTCTTCGGCGTATATCCGTGCTACTCGGCGCGATGTCCCTGGAAATCACGGGGGCGACAGGTAGCAAACGAACATTACTATTACCAAGAGGATACTCGCCATAGTGAACGGGTTGGAAGACCCCCTCTCCACAACCGACCGCAGGTCCGGAACGTCTGTGATGAACGGAGGCGGCAGAAGGCAGGACTGTGTCAGAGGGATTAGGGGCTTCCACAGTGCGTTCTACGGTGCGTTCCGGGTGACTAGCTGCGGGGGCTTCCACAATGCTTTCCACAGTGCGTCCCGGTTGAGAAGTTGAACATGCCGCCGGAAAAGTAGAAGACGGCAAAGCCGCCACGTTTTACGTCGAAGTATTCGTGAGGGTCTGAATGTGGGAGAACTCATCAGGCAACGAAAAGCTCAAATCGAAATAATACTTGCTTGTGCAAGCTTGGTGTAAGACCCCCTTTCCACCACCACCCGCAGGACCGAGACGACTGTGATGAACGCAGGCTGCAGTTGGCGGGACTGGGGTGGGGCAATTAGGGGCTTCCATCAAGCTTTCTACGGTACGTCTCGGTTGCATCCCTATGTCGTCGGATAAAGCGATTAGGCGTCGTCTGTTGTGTTGAGGGCTCCTAAAGGGGCTGGAGTGCTGAGAGGTACTGGTGTCCCGAAAGGTGTAACAGTAGGAGTACTAACGGGAATCGCTGGAGTAATAGGACGTGCTGGGGCAACAGGGGGAATCCATGCTGTGTTTTTCCCCTGAGTATTTTCGAATTCTCGGAATACTATTCCCTGTGGCCAGGTTCCAGGGTCCAAAGCTTCCTCTTTGAGATCCAAAGGAACTCCGACCTTGAAAGAAATGAAATTCATCGATCTAAGGTCAGCACCTTTTTTCACCAATGAGATCCCTTCAATTGGTTCATCAGTCTGCAGGCCGTCACGAACGAGCTTTTCGACCACATCTTGCTTTATGCTAGGATGAAATCGTAACAGATAAACCCAGAACAGTCTCGAAGAAGGGTTAACAGCCAGTGGTTCGCAGTTTCCAAGTCGTCTTGATCGGTGTTTCCGTGTCATCTCGGCGGCGTTTCGATGAGCGATCACGATTTGGACCAGCAACACAGGCATTTACCATGTCGGCAAGTTGAGCGACATGAGCATTGTTCTTCACCATTTCGTTTTTCAACTCAGAAATACCGGTCAGTTGGTTTCCGATAACCGTGGAGATAACATTGCCGAAGGAAGAAACTACATTTTTGAAGCGAATATACTTCATCAGTTTGCAACACTCGTCACACATCCAAAAAAAAAACGTTGTTTTTCTCACGAATTATCCGAAGGAATGGGATGTTCAGATTAAGGCATCTCAAATGGTACGCCTGATTGCAGAAACCCATACATTCGATGAATTCTTCATCCTTCACGGTCTTCGCACAGCGATCGCAAGCAGCAGTACTACTCATGATGCGGTCGTAAATGCCACTAATCTTCGAACGTTCGGATAAAGGTGGCGCGACGGTGATTCGATATTTCCCTATTACGAGACTCCGGCGTTCAGATGAAGATGGCGCTCCGATCTTTCTTCAGCGAGGTAAGCGAAACCGATGAAAGGTATGGCCGGTCGAGAATTTCTGTATTGTTGCGATTCCACAACACCACAAATAGCACCTTATATTCAGTTTTTGCGTAGAAGTCCACTTTCCACGCACTTTATACACGTTAGGGATTAAAACAAAGTACAAAAAAACAGTAGGTAATGGCAAATAAACACGGAAAATATTGAAAATTTGAAGCGTACAGAAACAATAACAATCCTGCGCAATAACAATCGCGACGTCGTAACTGGACTTTCGTGTGCCAAGCAGATTTCAACGCTCATCGTTCCTTTTGCGATAAGACTCACTCCGCTCTTCTATTGGACAACATGAACCTATTACGAGTATGGTTAGCACGTTCTCTACAGTTGAAGAGTTGTTCGAGTTGGGGGAAACCGCGGATCGTTTCCGGAGACGTATTATCAATTCCAGATACATTTAGTATTTGTAATGGCTCCTAGTTTATTAAGACTTATTGTCAGATGAATGCATTAAATAAATAAATAAATAAATGAATAGATAGATAGATAGATAGATAGATAGATAGATAGATAGATAGATAGATAGATAGATAGATAGATAGATAGATAGATAGATAGATAGATAGATAGATAGATAGATAGATAGATAGATAGATAGATAGATAGATAGATAGATAGATAGATAGATAGATAGATAGATAGATAGATAGATAGATAGATAGATAGATAGATAGATAGATAGATAGATAGATAGATAGATAGATAGATAGATAGATAGATAGATAGATAGATAGATAGATAGATAGATAGATAGATAGATAGATAGATAGATAGATAGATAGATAGATAGATAGATAGATAGATAGATAGATAGATAGATAGATAGATAGATAGATAGATAGATAGATAGATAGATAGATAGATAGATAGATAGATAGATAGATAGATAGATAGATAGATAGATAGATAGATAGATAGATAGATAGATAGATAGATAGATAGATAGATAGATAGATAGATAGATAGATAGATAGATAGATAGATAGATAGATAGATAGATAGATAGATAGATAGATAGATAGATAGATAGATAGATAGATAGATAGATAGATAGATAGATAGATAGATAGATAGATAGATAGATAGATAGATAGATAGATAGATAGATAGATAGATAGATAGATAGATAGATAGATAGATAGATAGATAGATAGATAGATAGATAGATAGATAGATAGATAGATAAATCATGTCCCATATACTGTTGGATTCCCACTCGGCCCTGTTGGATTCCCAAGCGTACAAATGGTACTTTAAATAATAGGTTCAACCAAGAGGGGCATATTCTCCATCACTATATTAATCACTAACTAACGTAACATTTGAAGAATCTATCATCTTGTATAAACAAAACTTGTATGGCCCTTTTCGCGCTAACCGAAGTAGGAGGAATTTCAAAACTTAACTAATTCCAGCTGAACATTGCATTAGGTTCTAAGCAATATTGATCGATTCTCTTCGTCGACTTTCTATTTCGATAATAACTTGAGCACATAGCCATTTCTTGTTGTGTTTGTCGTTTTAGATGCTGGATAAAAGCTTCGTTTATCGATCTGTGTGCTGAAAATACTTGGGAATGTATTTACATGGCCGTGGAGATACAAATAGAATGTCTGTCAATGTTACTTAGGACCTAATGCAATGTTCAGCTTGAATTCTCGTTTTTATCAAAAGGCTAACTCTTTCGACTGAAGTGTTATAAAGAATATCCGTCAAACACTTCCGAAAACATTTTTTGATACAAAACAAAATTCATAGTCCCCTGGGTAGTGAACTTGAATTCTAGATAGAGCTGGAAGTAGGCCGTAACAGCTTTTGTAAACAATTACTTCTCTCGATGGTTTCTAGAAAGCCAAGACTCGATCACTCAAAGCAATGACTTCCTCTTCCCGTTGGTTATGTTGGTTTGCGTGGGCGTGCCTTGAGTTTCGAGAAATCATCGAGAGAATTCATTGTTTACAAAAGCTGCTACGCCCTAATTCCAGCTCTATCAAGAATTAATAAGCTCTTTATTCATCAGAACAACACTATCATAATGAACCAAGTGGAAGCTCATAAGCAGGGATGGAAAATCATTTACATTCATTTCGTGCATTCATTTACATTCATTTGCCTCTAACTTTTTTCATCAACAGAATACCGTTAAATGATGTATCAAAATTTTGTAGCTTTTGATATTAACTACAACTTTTGCTAATAACTAAAATCTGAATCTCTTATGCATGATGAAATAGAGCTGGCAGAACATATTGTTGTTTTTCAGTGAATGCAATTTACATTCACTGAAAAACAATGGTGAATTCTGATCGCTCTGATTCATCATGCATAAGAGATACAGATTGGAGTTGTTCAAAAAAGATGTAGCTAACATATAAACCTACAAAAGCTTCATACACTATTTTACGGAATTTTGTTGATGAAAAAAGTTAAGGCAAATGAATGTAAATGAATGCACGAAATGAATGTAAATGATTTTCCATCCCTGCTCATTCTTCATTACTCTCTTTGTCTGCAATCAGATATCCAAGTGCACAGCGAGAAATGCACACTTTGGGCACGCATACATCACAAATGTTCTTCTAATTAACCGGTCTGCAAGTATGATAACGTCCAAAGCGTACCAGACCGCTGTTTCCGTATTGCTCGCGTTTTACGCGTGACTGCAGAAAGCTTGAATTACAACCAGTGGTGCAAACCGCCATGTATTGTGGACAATTTGTGGTATGTTTCAAGAGGTGATAAAAGGTCTGCTTGGCTTACATCAGGCATTTGGCCATTCACAAACTTGCCACCCACCACCCAAAAAAACAGCTCGCTTTTAGGTGCACTATTTAACGAGTTTTGTCATGGTAGTGATATCGACATGCTTAGAAATCGATGCATTGGGGATTAGGCAGACCATCCCAACTGAATTTAACCCTTTTTGTGGTCTGGAGTAAAGAAGTACAGCTATAACATAGAGGTAACTTTAAGACCAGAAGGTCCCGAAGAAACGAGTTCAACTTTTTGGCTCAGCTCTGGTACTATATTCGGTCCCAAGCTAATCGGTGCACCCCTCGAAACATTGGGAAATCCACGAACCCCTCATTTTATCTGTCAAACTTTCATAGCGAATCAAAACGAATATAGTGTAGTACTAGAATTTTGACTATAATGGGGTACGCCAATCGATTTGCTTGGGCTAGTCAAGTAGTGAACCAATTCAAAATCGTTAGTTGGCTATAATGTGACCATAAAATCTATAAAAATATAAACGCAATTTTTCAATTGTTTACACCTGTGTCGTGCACAGGTTGCACATGTGGACGCGACGTCACTAATATGTTTAATTCATTGAAAAACACGGCATACATTTAGACGCAGTGTGCAAAAGGTAAATAGGTCCAACCAAAATCCATTACCTTACTAATCCTTCTCTCTTTCCTTACACAGGTATTCCACAAAAGACGCCAATATTCATCAGGACACTAAGCTTACTTTATTAAGAACGAAAGATTTTGCAATTTTTCCGAAATCTAACTCTTGCAGTATAGTTACAGCGAGATTGTTAAAGCTATATAGAAATGTTCATCATTTATTCCTTGTTTGGCTCGAATCCAATGAATATTGAATTACCTTACCAAGAATCATCCTTGTCAGTTAAAATGATAAGTTGACTTACGAACCTTTCTTCGATGTGATGTGCTGCACCAAGTCCCACACATGCTGCTACATCTGCTGGATGACTCCTTTGTGGAAAGCTCGGTCCTTTCATCTTGACGGTCCCCCATGGAGACTGTGGAGGAAACTGTTGGAAACCCGCCCCGGATGGACAAATTATTCCCGTCTGCTACTCCGGGAGCTTCTCCTGTTATTGTCGTTACTTTGAATGACGACCTGCAGCATCCCCCGGACCCCGAGCATTATGGTGTGTCGTAAAAGTGTCCCGAACACAGGAAAGCTTTAACTGAAGCCATGTGAGACCACATACATCTTCTAGTCTTTTAAAGGATGCCTCCTGCTGAGTCAAGTGACTTCCCTTCCTTATGGCACTCTGTTCCGCTTGAATGCAATATCTACCGACGCCGGCCGGTGCTTCCAGCCCATGCAAAATGTTGATTTCTCAACCTCAATCGTTTACCTTTGCAAAAGTTTTTTTTTTTTTTCTCCCATTGTGAAAATTCTACAATTATCATAACGATTTCTTTTGAAATCCGAAACCAACCCTGACGGGTGCAGTCTCTGGTGGTTTGATGAGCTGGGTTCTCTGCCCCAAAGGGAATCCTGTTCATCGAGCTGTTGCCCGTAATCGAATCAAAGGTATTTGATTCATCCGGAGGTGAGCTGCCATGAGGTGGAATCTGATCCGGACCGGTCGAGTTTTGTGAGGTGTAATTGAGTCAAAACATGCGAGATTCGGTGAGCGGGGTAAATTCTGAATCAAAAGCTTTTGTTTATGACAGTCGAAAAATTTCGTGTTGCGAAGAAAAGTTAGTCCTTCGTTTTAATGATTTTAATGAACGCTGTTGAGCAGTCTTGATCGAATTATGGTAAAGATGAAAGGCACTATGGCGGGTATGTGTATAGGAAACAGGATTGTCGGAATCACTAACGTTGAAATAATAGCTATTTCAGGGATGCAGAATTGAAGAAAGGTCGGTTCCTTGTTGTTCCTAGAAGATAATAGCATGATTTTTACCAGAGTGCTATATTCAATAAGGAATGCCATCAAAAGCCTGGAGCTTGTATCTGGTTTGATTTCTACTTTGCAGTGAATAAATTATTTTAAATATCATTAGAAGACATTGTGCTTGTCAAGGAACATCTGCTCCATTTGCATTCATATTAAGCGCATAAATTTTGCAGCATAAGGGAATCGAGCCGAATGGATTGAGTTAAAACAAAAAAACCTGCAAACGTCATGACAATTCAGAAAATAGCAACTTGCGGCCAAAGCACAGGTGTAGCAATCCAAAGAAAACCCTCCGATCTTGCTACCTCCGCCTTGCTTTGGATGACGGCACCAGATGGCTGTTCCTAAATCAATTTCGACAAACTGCTTGCTCATCACTTCTATTCTGGCGCTGTTAGCGAAAGACGTAAAGGTTCCATTTTCGAAGCAAAACAAAATTCTAGAAAGTTAGCAAAGCTATCGACTGTAGTTTGCCAATTAAGTTGGAGATCCACTGTGTCGTGTAAGTTGTTCATCAGCAAAACTCCTGGATGGGAGTGCATCTTAAATGCACCAAATCGAGCCAATCTACAACGCCCATATTTTTCACAAACACGTACTGAGAAGTTTAGAAACAATTTACCTACTGCCTATCGTTGTGTCTGACAAAACAACAACTCCAACTGTGAAATTGTTTTTCCGTAAAGGCTTGCAAAACACCCGCATGCACCCTCTTCCAACCAAATCCCATCGCCGCCGACTATTGCAGGGTGAGCTGCGAAGCGGAAAGAGAAACGCTACGAAGGATGAAAAAACCGACTACCGCTTTATGTACAACAGCAGTAACATCGAGTGAGCAACATCACCTCATCACGATGAAAAACAGTGGAACTAATTAGAAACACCTTGAGCATTTTTGCTCTTACTATCTGTGGATGCTGCCAACTTTCCCTGACTTCTTCCTGCTGAATGTGTTTTTCTTTTCTTCTGTTACATCTATACCGCAATGTTTTCCCGGTGTATCGGCAACATCAGAAAAACCCTTTTGCCCTAACTGTTTTGTTCCGGCACGAACGAAAGTCAGCAGCCGACCGAACAAGTACAAAACTTTAATAATTTAAGTGGAAAACTTGAGTTTTTACCCTCGATGTCTTTCCACCTCCAGCTTCCGCGGTGTGGTATTGTGAGGCGTCGAAGCTTTGTCGTCCAGAGGGGTGCGTCGGGGACAGGAACGGGGGTGTGCTTTGTTGTTGTTGCTGCTGAGGATATTAATGTTGATTGCAGAAACAATACCGATAAGCTTTAACTCACTGACATTGGACATTTGAAAGTATTGTTGTGACACTAGTGGACATAGCAGGTTAAATCTTTCAGTGAACATTCGATGTTCAGATCTTCATGGTTAATTTGAGCAGTGTTCATTATTGATGCAGTTTTTGATGCTGTTTTCAAATGATCAAGGAAAGCAAATTTTTCAATGACAGATGAAAAAGTCTCACTCCATTTATATTTTACAAACTCAACATCATAATAAATGTTTATTTTTAGAATAAATCAGCGGTAAAATTCACCTATTTCTGGATTTAAGATCTGGTTAACTAGTAGCACAAGATGATTTTTTAGTCTTCGTGCATTGAAAAAATAAGCTTGAAAATTTAGCGAACGTAAACTTTACCACAGTATTTAAAAAAAAACCTGCTGACAACCACATTGCTGTTGTTTTCTTACCTACCTACCTGAGTACCTGATGGGTGACGACTCGTTGAATTCAAATCTGCGCCGAACGAAGTAACCGTCTCCATTGGTCTCGGTCCTGAGCCAATCGCTTCCAGTCGCCTTGGACGTTCAAGGACCTTATGTCCTCCTCAACTGCACAAAGCCAACGCGTGCGTGGCCTACCCCGAAGCCGACGTCCTCTTCCGGGTTCCCTGCATGCTGAATATTGACTTCGCTTGACGCTCTTCCGGCATTCGTGCCACATGCCCAGCCCACTGTAGCCTGCCGTGTTTTATAAGCTTCACAATATCCATGCCGTTATATACTTGGTACAACTCGTGATTCATGCGACGCTGCCAGATGCCATTTTCCAGTTTACCGCCGAGTATTGTTCGCAGCACTTTACGCTCGAAGATACTGAAAGCTCTCCGATCGGCCTCTTTCAATGCCAACAATTCGTGGCCATAAAGGGCTACCGGCAGAATCAACATCTTGTACAGCGTGAATTTCGGTTTTCGTACGCAAGCTGCGGGACTTCAGCTGGCTACGCAACCCGTAGAAAGCCCTGTTCGCGGCTGTAATACGCCTTTTCACCTCGCGGGTAACATCATTATCGCACGTCACTAAAGTACCAAGATAAACAAATTCGTCCACAACTTCAAATTTTTCGCCATCTAGCACCACTTCACTACCAACACCACTATTGCTCCCACGCTTTCTACCAGCGACCATGTACTTCGTTTTGGTAGAATTTATCGTGAGACCAATCCTCGCTGTCTCCCTCTTAAAACGTGCGAACGCCTCTTCCACTGCTCTACGGTCGATTCCGATGATGTCGATGTCGTCCGCAAAACCAAGGAGCATGTGCGACTCTGTGATGATGGTACCGTTCCTCTGCACGCCAGCTCTCCTAATCGCTCCTTCGATGTTGAATAGCAAGTTCGAAAGAGCATCTCCCTGCTTTAACCCATCTAAGGTCACGAACGAGGCCGAAATCTCGTCTGCAACCCGTACACATGATTTCGAACCATACAGCGTTGCACGAATCAGCCTAATTAAATTCGTCGGAAAACCGTTTTCTTGCATTATCTGCCATATCTGCCGTTTCTCTTTACTGAATCGTACGCTGCCTTGAAATCTATGAACAGATGATGAGTCTGCAAGTTGTATTCCCGGAACTTATCAAGGGTTTGACGCAGGGTAAACATTTGATCCATTCGTTGATCGACCCTCACGAAAACCAGCCTGGTATTCGCCGACGAAGGATTCCTCAAGCGGTCTCAATCTGTTGAACAGAACACGTGATAATATTTTATACGCCGAATTCAGAAGCGTGATTCCTCTGTAATTGGCGCACTCCAGTCTGTGTCCCTTTTTGTAGAGGGGACATACGAGACCATCCAACCAACTAGCGGGCAATTCTTCCTCCTCCCATATCTTGAGCAGTATACGGTGGATTATCTGGTGCAGCTGCTCACTTCCGTGTTTGAGAAATTCGGCCGGGAGCTCGTCCTTCCCCGCAGACTTACTGTTTTTCAGCTCTCGTATCGCCTTTTTCACCTCTTCTAGCGTTGGTGGTTCCACAGCTTGACCATCGTCGTCGATGTGTGTTCTGTTTGTAGATGCTCTCTCGTTCTCTCCGTTCAGCAACGTCTCGAAGTACTCCTTCCATCTGGCAGCCACCATCGTTTTATCTGTCAGCAGATTACCTTCACGGCAGAGATGCCAGATCTACGGAAATCTCTGTAGATCTACGGATTTCGCAAATTTTTGCGGAAATACGGATCCGTAGGCAAAATATACGGAATTTGGTACAGTTTCTATGGATTTTTTCTTCAGTGAACGTCTCCCTTCAGAATCTCAGTCGACACATTTTCTGTGATAATCGACTGCCGCTGCTTCCGATATTTGCAAAACAATTACAGTACCAAACTAAAATGTCATACGACAGGCTCTGTCATACGACACTGTCGCCGAAGGCCGTCACAAATGTATGTATTTTAGTTTTTAATATACTAAGAGCTGCTGATGTTGTGCTTGTGTAAACTCTGAAAAAAGCAAACAACGATGTCCTAGTTATAACATTTCTGATCAGAAATGGTTTAATTTACACCAAATTGAGGAATTAGAACGAAATCACATATGTCATTTGATAGTTATTTGATAATTTTCTTTTTGCTCGAATGTTGTTCTACCGTTTGCGTTGTGTAAGAGAGACGACGCTCTCTTCCCCATCAGCTTGGGCAACAGGAAACGCTCCTATGGAATGAGATGCCTGGAGATCGCTCCCGCGCAAAACAGGGTTCCTCTGTCATTAATATATGATGAGCACACAAAGAGATAGCTTTCCCTGCCATATGTTTCGGCCATCTATGGAAATTCAATCCAGGGGTTCAGGTGACATATTTCATGATGACATCCAGTGAAACTCGTCGTCAAGACAGCCGTTTGGCCAAACCACAACATTTGTTGTATATGACAATGAAAACCTTAGAGTTTCCGAAGGCTTGCAATGCACTTTTAAGTGCACGGGGACTGCAAACATTACAGGTGTCAACCTTAAGGACCGCCTTATTCATGGAGCAGTACATTGAGCGAAATCTATCCTTCCTCAATACCGAATTCAGTACAGTATTGGCAACAAAGGAAGAGAAATTTTTAACCATGATGTGACAATTGGGAAAGCCTACAATGTTCCTCACACTCAGTGCAAATGAGATGAAATAACCCCATTTGTTGAATCTCCTACATCGATTGTCAGAAAGACACAATGGCAATGACTTAACAAATCCTATCCAGGAATTGACTGCACTACAAAGAGCAACTTTGGTCAATGATAATCCAGTCACGGGCTGTGTGTACTTCAACAAGCTGGTTGACACGATTGAATTTCAGCACCGTGGAAGTCCTCACGCGCACATCTTGCTATGGCTGAACAAGGATCCCCGGGAAGCAATCAGTGAAAGTATGTCAAAAACTTCAGGTGCAACAGTATCATGGTATTCATACCTGTACTACCATCGGCCCTTTTCAGGGTCACTAAGATTTTCCAAAAGCGATAAATTTCTGAACATGTCCCAACTAAACTTCATATCAAAAGCTTCTTTTCAGGGAAATCATAGTCACACTAAAGAGTATAAACAGAGAGAACTCCGATCAAATTCCCATTCCCACACAAAACACAAGTCCTGCCGCAGTTAAAAAATAACTTTATTATATACGACCACGTAATCCAACGTCACCATTGCGTACAACCCCAAAGGGCTGTCCCTAGTAGTTTTTTCAAAAGTTTTTTCAATTTATCATTTAACGTAAAATATCACTTAAGAACTAAAAATAATGGGGCCTTCGACTAAAAAAATCCGTAGATATCCGTAGATTTGAATAAGTCTACGGAATTGCATAGAAACAAATCTGGCATCTCTGCTTCACGGTCATAGCACATGGCGGGAGACGGCGCTGTCTTACTCCTCACGCCATTGACAGTTGCGTAAAACCTTCGCATATCATTCTGCTCCATACTTGTTTGCGCCTCAGCAATAACGCGTTCCTCGTACTGCCTTTTTTTCCTGCGATGGGTTCGTTTCTCGGCTGACCTTGCTACCCTGTACCGCTCTCTGTGCTGACGGGTACCAGACACCAACATCCGGCTTCTAGCGACGTTCTTCTCCTCTGTCACTCGCTGGCACTCCTCGTCAAACCACCCGTTCCGGGGGCGCCTCTGAGCTGTACCTATCACCTCTCGTGCTGTTGTGCTCACCGCTCCGTGGACAGCTTCCCAGAGATTGTTGAGATTCTCGTTCATGTTGATTTCCGCTATCCGCTCATTCAGCTTCTGGTGGTACTCTGCAGCAACACCATCTACTGTCAAATGCTGGATGTTGAAACGCATAGATCTTCGGTTTCTCGAACTCGTAACGGTCGATAGACGCGCTCGAATTTTCGCGACAACGAGGTAGTGATCCGAGTCGATATTAGGACCCCTGAAGGTCCTGACATCTACGACATTCGAGAAATGCCGACCATCCACCAACACGTGGTCGATCTGGGAGCAAGTTTCGTCATTAGGGTGTCTCCAGGTGTGCTTTCGGATATCCTTGCGTGCAAAGTGGGTGCTACTGATGGCCATATCACAAGCAGCAGCGAAGTTTATCAGCTTCAGGCCATTATCATTCGTTGCAGAGTGAAGGCTCTCTGTTCCACTGATTGGGCGAAAGAATTCCTCTCTTCCGACCTGCGCGTTTGCATCTCCGATAACAATCTTCGCGTCGTGGTTAGGGCACTCATCATAGGTTTTATCCAGGCTTTAATAAAACGCGTCCTTCACGTCATCGGATTTATCGTTAGTCGATGCGTAGATGTTGATCAGGTTGTAAGAATTTGCCACGAATCCTCAAAACGCAGATGCGCTCGCTAACCGGTTTCCACCGCATAACCCGCTTCATCCCAATCACTACGAAACCAACTCCGTGTTCTACTCTATCGCCACCACTGTAGTAGATATGGTATTTGAACGATGTGTTGGCGATAGGATCTACCGCCCTGAATTCACGTTCTCCAGATCTAAGCCACCGTACTTCTTGAATAGCAGCCACACTCACATTCACCTTTTGCAGTTCACGGGCCACTCGTCCACGTTCATTTAACGTTCTGACATTCCAAGAACCGAGTTTCCATTCATTGTCCTTATTTCGTTGCCGTTGGGTCAGTTGTCTTCTTACTTAATTTTACTCAGTACTTTTATAATTCAGTATGCTACCGTACCAGGGTCGCGATACCTACATCGTGTTGATGGGGCTGCCATCTTGGATTTAGCTGACACAATACAGCATTTCTTTTTCAGCCGCTGGATCCCAGACAGACGCTGTTCGAGCCGCACCTCTTGGTGGAAAGACGCTCGACGATTCGCACCTCCTCAGCCTTGCTATCATCACGATATGGGTTAATCGTGATGACATTGCCCGCACCCCGCTACCAGCACATATATGGGCATATACTGGCAGTCATCATCCGACACGTGAAAGCGTGAGGTAGGAGCTTCCCAGATAACCAGATATCGTATATGAATGCATATTTCAAATCGTAAATGAATAAACACTAAATCAGAATTGTATATCCTTCGAAACGAAGTACATTTGTTGTAATAAAAAAATCAATCTAACGATCATAACTGATTTTAAAACGACTTTATATATGGATCCGTTTTGAAGTATACTTGAAATCCGCACATGTACTCGGAAAATCCTAAAACAATCGTTTAATGAATGATATATAGTCATAGGACAATAAGTGCTCAAGATCATATTATGATACAGCGATAATCTTAACTAAGTTGACAAGTCATCATATATAATTCGAATTAAAGTTTCATCTACAATTAAGTACACTATTAGCCGCAACACTTGTTGTTGTTGATTTCATTTGTGTATATGAGAAGTAACCGTCATAACTGTTACAACTACGAGGCGTTAACATGTTTAACATAATTACGAAAAACAAGTTGAAGAAAATAAGAAAACGTGGTACTTACAGTCGCTTGCTAAGAAAACATCGTGATCTTTATAAGGAAGCTTTCTTAAATACTAATTTCGTCAATACCAACGATCAGGATAGTGTCGTGAATACCACTTACCATACTAGTGTACCAGAAGTTGTTCAAAATCTCACAGAAGGCATTGATACGCACGATGAAAATATGTTTACTCATGAACATGACCATGAAGGTAAACGTACAATATGCTTTTATACTTGTAACTTCTTTTCTAATATGAATTTGTAGTCGAAAGAAATATCGTTTCCGATATTCGAAAGTGGTCAACTGATCATCAAATTTTACAGTTAGCGTTGAAATCACTCATAGATGTACTCAATACTAACCTAGGACTAGATCTTCCAAAAGATCCGCGTTCAATCATGAGGACACCAAGAAACTTGCAAATTCGTGCAATGGGCGAACATGGTCAATATTGGCACCAAGGGTTCGAGATGTGCTTCAAGAGAATATTCTGTGATATAACAACTCCTATGTCTGTTTCGGTTAATGTAAACATCGACGGTTTACCCATCTACAAAAGCACAACGAAGAATTTCTGGCCAATCTTATGCAATATCCACGAGTTTCCTACCATTCAGCCAATCGTCGTAGGAATATTCTATGGCACTGGAAAACCGAAAGATAATAATGAATTCTTAAATCCCTTTATTGACGAACTCCTTCCGCTGTTGGAATCCTGAATCGCCATAAATGGACACAAAATAACGATTAACATTCGTTGCTTCATATGCGACACCCCAGCCAGATCATTCATCAAAGGTGTAATAAACTTCAATGGGAAATATGGTTGTATAAAATGTACTACAAAAGGCCGATACAGCCACATTTCAAGGACCATGACATATCCACAATTAGATGCACCAAAAAGAACTGACGAAGAATTCCGTTCGATGGCATATCCAAACCATCAGCGAAATAGCACACCATTGGTAAAATTACCAATTGATATGATTAGAGATGTCATTGTAGGAGATCCATTGCATTTGCTAGAACTAGGTGTGATGAAAAAACTTCTTACTAGTTGGCGTACGGGTTCGATGTCCAGGAATACAAAGTGGAGTTGTGCTCAGAAGAAGGAAATATCCAATATTCTAGTTAATATTAAATTTCCTAACGAAATTCAACGCCAAATGCGGTCATTAGACTATGTTGCTCTTTGGAAAGGACTGGAGTACTGACATTTTTTGAACTATGTTGGCATAGTTTTGCTGAAAGATTACCTCCATGAGAAATACTATGACCACTTTATTTTCCTTTTTTGTGCAGTTCGAATTTGTTCCGCTCACAAATACGGGAATCTTATTCCAGTAGCTAGATCATTACTGCTGGATTTCATTGAAAACTATAAATCATTATACGGTGTTGAATACGTAACTAGCAATGTTCATAACCTATGTCACATAGTCGATGAAGTTGAACATTTTGGACCGTTACCATGTCTCTCTGCGTATCCATTCGAAAACTACATGCATTCCTTAAAAAAGTTAGTTCGAACAGGGCCTAATCCATTGGCGCAAGTTGCAGCTAGAATATCAGAGTCAATGATTGCTGCTAGCTCCAAAACTGCAAAGTTTTCACAAATCAGAAACCATTTCATGTAACAGTTGAACAAAAAAGACCAAAAAATAAATTAATATTTTCAAATTTTACGCTTTGCAATGATTTTAAAGACAAATGGTTTTTAACAAAACAATTTGAACTAGTAGGCTTTTCAGGAAGTATACATAAAGAAACAGAATTGCTCATTGACGGTCAGAAAGTTAAGTTTAAATGCGATTTCTTCCAAAAACCGTTCAAATCATCGTTTCTTCATATTTATATTACGAAGCTTAATTCAGGAAACTTATCTAAAACAAGTTATTATAAAAGCAATAACCTTTTTTGCAAATTAGTGCCACTCATCAGAAACGAAGGGGTGGTTTTTATACCTTTAATCCATACTATTCAGTGACGAAGATTCAATTGTGAAATCGTTGCTATCAAATAAAGTATTTAAAAATGTATTTGTTGTGTCTTTTGCTTGTTCATTTTTATTTATTTGTTTTATGTTACAGATAACAATGGATTGAAAAAAATAATATTCTGTTCACTCCTCATATTTTCAACAATCAATCATAAAATCATTCATCTTCAGTCCTACTTCCGGTTTCACTTCCTCCGCTGTTTGACTCTACTTCATCCTCTTCGCTTTCACCATCCGAACTATCACCAGCATCCTGTTTGACGTTTTCGGAAACATCAGTGTCATTCGAGTTTCGTGAAATCTCCTCGTTTGCTGTGTCGACAGTAGGTGCGTTAGACTTGTGGCCGTGTCGTTGTCTACATGCTGACTTACGAAGCTGACGATTGGTGGACCGGGATTTGCAATAGCGAAACAAGCGATTTCGACAAAACATCTCCAGTTTATTTGCAGTATACGATGGATCTCCAATCTGTACAATACTGCAAAGAAGTTGGGTCACATTTCCATATTCACGGAAACCCCTTTTCGCTTTATTGCTGCGGCTGATTCCAGTCCATGTCATCTTCGTCCAAAATTCACGAGTGAACAGGCAATCGACTACGGTGTAGCAAGCGTTGTCACCTTTGTCGTTGTAGGCACCGGGGATGATAATTTTCGAAAAGTATTGCAACTGAAAAGAATAATTTTTAAATGCGTTTATACCGTGCCGATTCAAATTTCGGACACTTAAACTCGAATTTCGGACACTTTTAAAAGTTGATTATCTCGGTCGAATATTATCCACATGTCTTGTAAATTTTAATTTTTTTTGACTAGTGCCCTCCACGATCATCTAACATTATTACTTTGTTTCTAACTGGATGTAATATTTAATTAAAAATGAAAGTGTCCGAAATTTGAATCGTCCGAAATTTGAATCGGAACGGTATATATATTTTTTTCAAAGAGAAAGGTACCTACATATTTTCGACACAACTCTTCGTTGTTTAGCTTTATGTTCCACTGGATTAGCTCGTCTTCAGTGTTGATACGGGAATGCCTCTCCACCGAATCACCAGGTTTCAGTTTTTTTGAATTATCTTTTCTTTCAATTTCCAACGAGGCAGCAAAGCGGGCAAAGTTGATTTGAAAAATTGTTTCAACCACTTTCTAAACAGTCGCTTCGATGAACACCTTCAAGTCAGCCTTCATCTGTTCGTAGCTCATCGATCCTATCAAATTTAAGAAAAATAATTAACCACTGTTATTGTTGCAATAATTCACACCCCTGCCCCTGCATTTACCTGCTATTTGAAGGTTGGCCATGTTGGCGTTCTCAACTGAAGGCTTAAAATACATGACACCATCCTGATCTACGTATAGGGGCTCAGAATCATATTCTACCGGATGTGTTGGAGACGATCCTGTAATAAAAAAAGAAAAAGTAGATGTCCAATCCTTATTTACAACCAATATCTTAATAAAATACCCGTCAACATCTTAGTTGTGATAGGTAGCTGGTCCATTGGAACATGACTGCTTAACTTGTTGCACTGACTGAACTGAAATTGGCAGTACGACGGAGGCGATATTCGACTGCATAACGAGAGCAGGATTAGGTTGAACGGATTGCATAGTAGCAGCAGTCGGATGTAGAAGAGCAGCAGCGTTCAAGTTTTCAGCCGAAGGCATAAGCTCAGCAACAGTATCAGGAGCAGTAGTAACATTGGAAAGCGCAGGAGCAGTACCAGCATTTCGATGCACAATCGCAGCAGCAGTTGGGAGTAGATACGGAGAAACGTTTTGATACCTGGATGACATGGTACCAGGATGCCCAGGAGCCAGGGTGCTTGGAATCTTTGCAAAAGCAGCATTTGGTTGTAAGAGTTCAGCAGTGTCCAAATTCTCATCAGGAACGTCATCATCATGCACGAGTATAGTGGCCTGAGGATGCAGTGCTGGTTTCCATGTTTTGCTGAATTTTCATTAGCGTCCGAAAGAACTTTCCGCTTCTTACGACTACAATCTGAAAGGTTGGATTTGTTTTTATTCATTTGCACTACCAAAAACCTGTAAAAACGTCTAGCTTACCTTGCACCATCATGTTGTAATCTTTCGAGGTTACTGGCTTCGGCTTTTTGGTCGGCTTGCTATCTACATCGGATACTTCCCGCTTCGAGAGCTCCTCAGCTGCTCCTTCCGCCAGGTGATGTTCTTTGAATGTTTTGTAAACAATAACAGCAATCTTTTTTGTGGGTCCATTATACTCCAGTCCGCTGACACGCAGGGCTTCAATCTTCACATTCGGGAGTTTTGGCCAAAACAGAAAACTTTTCTTCACCCATCCAGATGGCACAGCCATCACTTTGAATTTTTGGTTTTCGATGAACTGGACAACAGAAAACATCTGAAATCAATTAAAATGATTTGAATTTATACTTTTTCACGATTCGATAATGATGCTTACCTTCTCGGGATTGATCAAATTAAAACACACTCGGAAACAAACAAGGATGAAACATTGCTGCAAAAAACGGCGCCGATTCAACTTAATTTATTTACTTCGATTTGTCAGAGCTGCCAATATTATTTATGGTAATTTCCAGTTGAGTAAATTTATCAATTATTTTAAATGGATGTGTCTTACGATTGTAGAGGCATTGATTTATGCATTTCACAAAACTTATTATACATTTGAATAAATTCAGAGTTCTGCTTTCATAATGTAATTAAATCATCAAAAATTCAACATTATATACAGAAACCATTGTGAACATGTTTATATGAAAATCGGCATCACTGTTAGTTATGGAACACACATTCATAATTACGTTTAATTTGAATCACATTATATCGTAGGGATGTGTGAACAAAATCAGATTATTGGTAAAGAGATACTTTGAAAACAAATACGATTGCAAATGTGTTATCTGCCAGGTTAGAGTCAATGATGTGTCGATATATTGTATTTCACGCTGAAGGGAATATGGTAAATGTCGTATAAGGAAAATCATGGTCTATTTTTAGAACTAGTTAAATCATGTACATCTATGAATAAAATTTTAATCTGAACATCTTTCAGATTTGGTGCGGTGTTATTGTGCGGACCCAACACTGGTCCGGTGAGGATTCAAATCCATGTTCAAGCTATATAATAAGTCATTAAAAATAAAGTTTCACATTTGCTACAAATAATAAAACTTCATCTTACACAAACATAACGTAGTGTCCATCCCATTCATGAGTATTAACGTAATTTTTTTTTAATTTTCAACGCCATAATTAGTCGTAAATAATATCACAGCGATGTCACATAGTATCATATAAAAAATAAACAATCACAAACTAAATTGTAATTCATGTGCTTTGACATCACAAGTCATCATGTATCATATCAGATGAAATCAATTTCAATGCAACTTATTTCGTTAAGTACGCATATGGCCTCCACTTTGGTGGGCAAATAGGCTTTCTATGCATTATTTACGATTTTAGTATGTTGTATATACATATGCATATATTTAATTATACGGACCAAATTGTTGACTGGGTTGTGTTTTCTTATGCAAATCTGTTATAGAATCCTCCGTGTCCCTGTCGATTGACCATTTCCGAAATGTATCTGTGCTGATTGAACAACTGTTACTTTTACAAGTCGAGTAAAATGTGAAAAATTTCTGGTGAATGTTCCATGATTTCTTTCAAAAAAATCGACCACTTCGAGTCTGTAATCAAGACTGAATTCATTTTATCAAACAAATTATATCTGTATCAAACCAATAACTTGGCCACGGTTTCCAAAGTCCTGAGTCGGCATAATGTGTCCCACGGTGGTTGAGTCCGTCGCTTCCCAAGTAACAAATCTAGAGCTGGTTGGTTTTTTATTTAAATTTTATTAAGGTTTTATTGCAGCAACAACCATTTCCTATAGTTTTATGCCAGTCATACGCAATTCCACAAAATGTAAGCCTTAAAAAAACTTAAAGCTATACATAAAACCATGATAAAACCAATTATAAAACCAACTGAAGCTTATGCTATTCTTATATATGAATGGTTTTATGACTGCTTTGAAGGGCCTGAAAACCCCGATTTGAATTGCTCTTATAAAACCCATCAACCTAATGTTGATTTATAGGCACCCACAATAAAACTAGTTGGCTGTGAAACATCTATTTTAAAACAGTAATAAAATATTCAGTTCCAACTTGTCGAAAATTGTAAACAACCCTTGTCAGTAAATTTTTATTTTTTTCAACATGGATTCATGGAAAAGAATTAAGACTTCCGGCACTTACAAGCGAAATGTAATAAAGAAGAATTTTTACAAAATAGTGAACATGAGCCCATTTCTGAATAATAAAGTGCTTAAGCCGGAACCTTCCACCAGTAGCTCCAGTCAAAAAACCAGTTCTCCAGTATTTTCTGCGGATGTCACGAAGGCAGCTCCAGAGATTCTAACCCCCCAACGTTTTGTACTATCATCACTTCTTATGGAAACATCGCAACGCTGGAAAATTCCTGATTGTGAGGAAAAGTATGATGAACCCGAACCGGAAGATGAAACATTCGCCAACCTGCGCCTGTTCAGTTCTGGGCGGTTAAAAACAACATTCGGCAGTCCGCATTGAAGGAGCTTCTTTCAATTTTGAACAATCGGCTATCGAATGTCTTGCCACGCGATCCAAGAACATTATTAAAAACAGTCCAGTGTGTGGAGCTTATTCATATGGAGAATGGACAATACTGGCACCAAGGTGTCAAAACATGCATCGAAAGGGTACTTTCGGAAATCAGTAAGCCGCTAACTATTTCGCTGAAGATCAATATCGATGGTCTACCGGTCAAGGATGAATTCTGGCCAATTTTGATCAATATTGAAGAGTTCCCCAAGTTGATCCCATGATCGTCGGAATTTATGGAAGCAAGCAAAAACCGTCGAATGTCGTTTCTTTTTTAACGCCATTTGTTGATGATATGGAGTGAGTTTGCCAAGAAGGAATTATTACTAATGGTCACAAAATTACAGTGGTTTTAAGATGTTTCGTTTGAGATTCTCCTGCAAGAGCTTTCATCGAAGGTTATTTGCAAGCATTTTATTTAATCATACTCTTCATTCAAACTGCTATTTCAGGTACTGCTTACTTTAATGCTCAAAACGGATATCAGAAATGAACCACAACCAGCGAATATTCCTACGTATCTCACACTAACCATTTCCCTCGGGCAAGATGTCCGCCGAGGACTGATATTGACTTCATGAACAAAAAATATGCTTCACATCACAAGATTGAAACTCCGCTCTTGAGACTGGATGGAGACTTTCTACACCTAATAGACTTGGGTATTAAGAAAAAGCTCTTGTTGCGATGGCGTGACGTGAAACCTTAGTACAAAGTGGCCCGCTAGTGTCGTAGTTAATGTCTCCAAAAGACTACTGCAGCTCAGAATGCCACGTGAGATCCATCGGGCCCTTCGAGGACTAGATTGCATAAAACATTGGAAAGGCCTCGAGTTTCGTACCTTCCTGAACTATGCGTCAATAGTTGTTCTTAAGCCAATCCTCTCATCAGAGGTTTATGAGCATTTCCTTTCCTATTTTTGTGCCATAAATTTGTTCATCAAAATGCTACAGTGATCTATTGGATTTGGCTAACATGATGCTTATGCATTTTCTTTATCACTTCAAAGACTTTTATGGAGCAGATTATGTATCGAGTAACGTTCATAATTTGAGCCATCTAGTAGACCATGGGGTTTGGAGTTTTACCGAAATTTAGCAAGCAGAACGATCGCTTCGTCATTGTTGCCAACAACGGTGGCACACGGAATTTCCACATGAAATGTGATTGGGAGCGTCGGTTGTTAACTCGCGCAATAAAAGAAACCCCCCACAAATGCATTAATTGAGCTTCGTTAACAACATGACTAAGTACTCACGATGAATGACTCTTACTGGGGCAGCGAACGCGGTAGCGTGGACAAAACGATGTGCAAAACGTCTAGCGCCGTGGGCATGCTTGCCATACACAGTTTTGGTCACGAACTGCTCATTTGTTAATAACTTTGAACACGGTTGACAAAACATAGTTCTTTTTGAAGTAGTAGATAGTATAGAGTTTAAGCTTGTTATTGATACGTAAAAAAGATGATTTTAATTCTAGAAACAAACTGTATTTGTTTTTGCGTTGTAAAAATGAAGGGAGAAATGCTGGTTGCACATCTCGGACTTAAAGTGTAAACATTCATTCAAATGTAAGGATTTACCTACTCTTTGCATATCGATAGTAAGCTATGATTCTAATTTATCAATTACTTTAAAGAAAAAAAATTTCAACAACTGAGCGAAAAGTTATTAGCAAATGAGCAGTTGGTGTGCACAACTGTGCATGCCAAGCATGGCCGTGGGTGTGCTTCCAATCGGTTTGCAGTCTTCGACGAAGCTGCTCAGTATAAAAGGGCCAGCTTTTAACGGTTTTTGATTAGCTCCGTGGATGAAGCAATTTCCCGGGCCTGAGAGCAACATGTGACAGTATCCAGACAGGTGAGTAATACTCTGAACCTTGACAGGCCCACTAAAGACCTCATTAGACTCCGCAACACCATTCGTAGGCAGTACCAGCGTACTGGGCTGCCTAACCTGAAGACCAATTGCAACCGTTTAAACAAAATCATGCAAGCCAGGATGGTGGATCTAAGAAATATCTATTTTGCAAACAAGATTCGCTCTCCCCCAGATTGTGCTAAGCCATTCTGGAAAATGGCAAAGCCGAGGTCCATCCCCTCTTAATCAGAATTCAAATCAATTCTTGCTCTTAATCTCAGTTGAAAAGGCCAATGCTCTCGATCAATATTGATCGACAGCAATATCGAACTTTTATGTAATATAGCTTTGATCCGAACATTCCTTTGCAAACCAAAGATGATGTTAATTATGCTCTTGAATATCTGACTGCTTCTATAATTGAAGCAAGAGCTGCCTCAGTACCAAAATACGAGGTTAAATTCAATTCAATTATAATAGACGACGATCTTCAACTCTTGATCTGTCTGAAAAATGTCTGTAGGAGGCAATATCAAAGAACACGCGATCCTGCCATGGATGTTATCTGACGAGGTTTGCCATAAACAAATTAAAAAGCGATTCGCTGCCCTGACGAAAAAAAAAAAACTTTTGAAAATAATGTTACGAAATTAGACCCGAGTTCCAAACCCTTATGGAGCTCGAATGTGAATTTAAAAAAAAAACCTTAAGAGGGGAGTACACTTTGATTTTTCAAAAAAAAAAAAATGCATTTTTTTTGGCTTAAAATGTTCCTTGGGATGTATACTTTAATTTAGAAAAGACTGCAAGTCCGCTAGAATATTCCTTACCGCTTTACGAAGCGATTTCCTAAAACATGTACCAGCGCGCTGAGAGAGCAATTTTATCTTTAAATGCGTTTATCTCGAAACGGGGTTGTTCAAACTGGCGTGGGAAATAACTCTAACCAGTTATCATCAAATTTGGATATCGCCTAGGTTTTCTTGTTCAGAATTAAAATCTGCTTAGAAATACGTATCCACATTTTCGATTTTGTCAAAAATGGATTTTTAATCCACGATTTTATAAGCATTTTTAGGGTGAAAAAATGGACTTTTTTTTCTTAAGGCCACAACTTTTGAGAAAATTAATTTAAAAAAAATCGGAATACGTATTTCTAACCCAAATTTCATTACTAATCAGGATTTTTGTTCGATTTATGTTCCAGGATCACATGGAAAGGAGTATTTTCCCACGCCGTTTTCCGACTTCCGCGCGAGGACGCCCGCGCGACCTGGTGCACCGGCCACGGGGAGACGCCAATCGAGTTCAAAAAAATACAAATTGTAGTTCAAAGGATGACTAATAAATGGGTTATAACATATTTGACATGATTTGATATGACACGACAACAACACGACATTGGGTTGACATCAACCTTAAATTCGCCTTGCATTGATCCGACATCGGATCGACTTCAAGGTTCGGGACCATTATAACTATATAACTATACCTGGCCCAATTTTATCCCGGCGGGCGGCCTCGAGCAAGGGTACTTCCTCCAAAGTCGTTCGGATTTGGGTGAAACAAAACAACACAAAGAAAATGCAATTTTAGACGTCTATTAGCTACTTATCTTTTCCTCCTTACTGTTGCTGCTGCTGTTCGTTGGGGCCCTTCGACGACGGTATGGCGGCGGTTCTGATACAAAGCATGGATTGTGCTGAGGAGTTACACCTTCTTCCACTTCACTTTTGGCTGCCTAGCAGCGGTCCTTAGCGTTTAGCGGAGGGAAGAGCGAGGCTTCCGTTTTTGGAACGATGGTGACGAATCACCGGATTGCCTACGCACCATAGGCAACCCCGACAGACACCACAATGTTTTCTGCCCAGGCGAACTCATCTCTGGAACTGCCTGCTTCGTCCTGCTTGACGATTAACTGCGGTGGCGAGACTGGCTCTATTGGCTGAGCCAACGCAGTCAGGACGGCGGGTGTTTACCGGATCCTTTTTGGTTAGTCAGGAATGCGAATAGCTCCTGCTTCCCACAATGGCGATCCGGCACCCTTTTCACTACACTGTCAGCACAGTGATTTTCGCAGCCACGGAGCCGGCTTTATTTTGGACGCGATGCAATCTAAAACGATAGTTTGTTAGCTAAACTAACAAAATAAAAAAAAAACGAATAAAGTTACGTGCAAAATTCACAAATTAAAATTAAACACGAAGGTATAGTGGTGAATATGTCGTCGGCCGTGCAATGAAAACAAAAACAAAGCATAACAAACACGGCACACGCTCGTGTGAAACACGGCTAAAATACATTCGGCTGCAAAACTACACAAAACGGGATAAATTGTAGCACGAAGGTTACTCACTGTCGTATATCAAATCATAGTGAGTGACGATCAGCTTCGAATGAGAAACGGGCTCTTCAAATTACGGTCATGTGAGAATTCGTTTTCACAGAATTGATTGAATGGTTGTATTGGTTTATCTTCAATCGAATGATATGAAAATTCACAACACTGGTCGGGATTATCTGAATATTTTCGCTCGGGAAAATATATTTGATGATTCCTGGGGGCAGGGTTACTTCCACTCACTTCGCTATAAAAAATGTTTTTCGAAATTATGAGATCATTGGATGCTATAATGATATTTTGTACTTGTTACATACAAGAAGCGGTTGAAAAGTACGTATTTGACACATAATACCCCGTTCACATTACAACCTATATCACGTAATATAGGCTGTCTTGCAATGAGCACTCATACATAAGATTTCCGCTGAAAGCTAGATGTATGAGTGCTCATTGCAAGACAGCGTATATCACGTGATATGCGCTGTAATGTGAACGGGGTATAAAACCCTTCTTTGATTATTTGTTTAGTATTACTTCTGCGTGAAGTCAACGATTTTCATAGTTGAAGATGCTAATTTCAAACAACACACCAAAGTGGTAATTTTTATACGATAGATGAGGAGATGAAAGTATAGAAATGATAGTTCCATTTCAGGGTTGCTTCCACTCACTTGCTATAAAAAACTGTTTTTCGGAATTATGGAATCATTAGACGTTCTAATGATAATTAGTACTTGTAAGATACAAGAAGAGGTTATGAAGCATGTGTTTGACACATACAACCTGTCAATATTGCTTTCAGAGCGTCACAATAAGCGATGTTACGATTCGTGAGCGCTCACTCTGAGTGAATTGATAGACTTCACGCAGAAGTAATACAAAACATATAGTCAAAGTACATAGCTCTGGATGGGAGTATACCATCAATTGCTGTCATTGGTTGAAAGGTACAGCAGCAGCACCTACCCTAACCGTGTCCCCTCGAGATCGTCAAGTCGACGATGACAGGAGCACATACCGTGGTAGAGGTAACAATAGCTGCAATTTCCAAATCTACGACTGGACTTCCTTCAGATAGCAACTGGAGTGCGGTAAAAATCGGTAGAACTGTTTCAAACACATCGTCGGTACTTGAGCGGTCGGTGATCATCTCACCCCTCACAATCCCTCTCCAAAGGGGGAGTTTGGTAATGATAAAACCGATTTAAAACCTTCCTAAAGTTGTTCTAGCTTGCTTTATACTCTCTATATGCAATTTTCACACTGCCGTTCTCTAAACGGAACTATCATTTCTATACTTTCATCTCCTCATCTATCATATAAAAATTACCACTTTAGTCTGTTGTTTGAAATTAGCATCCTCAACTACATAAAACCTGTCAATTAAGCTTCCAGTGCTTCACTAGCAGTGAATTTATGACTCTTGAGCGTACACTCAGAGTGAGCACTCATGAATCGTAAAATCACTGATTGTGACGCAATGATACAATCTTTTCTTGTAGCTTAAAAGTACCAATTATCATTATAAAACCTAATGGTTTCATAATTCTGAACAGTGTTGGAAAAGTTCGCGATATTTCATGAAGATCACCAAGGGAAAAGTTCGTGAGTCATAGTGAGTTTTCGCAAACTTTTCCATCACTGATTCCGAAACAAAAAAATATAGCAAGTGAGTGGAAGCAACCCTGCCTGGGGGTAACGAAGTAAGTTTTATAACTAAAAAGTTTCATGATATGCAAGCTCCTGGTGATGATGGAATTTTCTATATCCTCATCAGAAAATTTTCTTTCTGGGTAAAGTTATTTAATGTTTCCATTTGGCATATTTTCCTGGAAAATGCAAAAGTTGTTCCATGTTTAAAGCCGGATAATGATCCAACTGAAGCTTCTAGCTACCGTCCAATAAGTTTGCTTTCTTCAATAAGTAAACCTTTTGAAGAGATTTGTTTTAATAGAATGATGCTTCACATCAATACTAACTCAATTTTTGCAGATGAGCAGTTTGGATTTCGCCAGGGGCATTCAAATACTCATCAAGAGTTACCAATTTAATTCGTTCACATACTGCTCAACTGGAGTTGCTCTTCTAGACATAGAAAAAGCATTCGACAGTGTTTGGCATAAAGGTTTGATTGCTAATCTTCTTATTTTCTTTATTTAACGTCGGTCTCTCTTCCGCAATCTAGTGCCAATCACCGACAGACATCGATTTCCATCCATTGACGGGAATGGAATGTGCAGGAAGGCAGCTTCCACACCTACGTAGGATATCGCACCCATTCAAACACACATGGGTCGGGACCAACAACTTTACTTCCCTTCCGAAGGAAGACGTGACCAGAGATTTTTATGCCTCAGGAAAATCCCACCGAGCTCAGCTAGGATTGAATCCAGACCCATTGAGAAAGCAGTCACGCAGGTAGTAATAATTTGAGGTAGTAATGTTGTTTTTAATGTTCACAAAAAAAAAACAACAGTAACACAATTATACGGGAAGTTGTGACCCTATAGTTTGGTAATAAGTAGATCAGCAGAGAATACTAAAGACTAATAATTTGGTATGCATTGGGCAGCATTTTAAGTATACTTTCAAATGTAATCAACCTGGTTTGTCCAATTTTGCTCAACTTCGAGCTATTGGCCTTGAAAGTAGTGCTAATTTTGCATCAAAACCTTGAATATCTTAATAAATATTGAAGATATGGTCTTGCTTCCCAAGACAAAATGGTGTATTTAAAAAAAAAAACAAACTCCCGATCATAAATTTAAGGACACCCCCAAAAAAACATGACAAATTTGTTATGTTCATATCTCTGTCATGTTACGTCCAATTTTCGTTCTCTTTAGATCATTTGAAAGGTATTGAATGGAACTTTCCTCGTAGGCAAATTGTTTAATATAATTTACAAATTTTGTGCGCTAAAAGTTCCCCCAAAGTTACAATATTTTTCAAAATTTACTCTGAAGAATCGTGATTAATTTTCTCAAAATTGGGTTGGCCAAATTTTGAAATAAAAGTAGTAGTAGAACACTAATGCTATACCATTCATACCATTCAAATAACCTTTGAAGATCGAAAATTGAGCGTAAAATGAAGGATCATTGAACAAAATATATTTGCATGGTTTTTTGGGGGTGTCCTTAAACTTATGATCGGTAGTGTACAAATGTTAAAAAATTACTTCCTTAAAAGTTATTTGCAAAAAAATTGATTTTCTGGAGTCTCTAACAAAAAAAAAATGACATATCTCTTTAAACATAAGGGATAAAGGGTTGACGTCTTCAGCAAAAGTGTTTTTTTTTCAATATTGTCTAAAACTTTGCTCAAGACACCATTTTGCTATCTTGACAAACAAAAAAAAAGGAAATTTTGCATCTCCCTGCTAGGTGGATTAATCATGAAATGGCTAAACTCAAAATAAGGGGCTTTTTAAGTGCACAAACTTATGGCTTAAATGGACGTTTTCGCATAAACTAAAAAAGCACGTTTTGGCACTTTTAGACCACAGTGCACGGCGCCGATTGCTAAACTGAAAAAGTTAAATTTTACTCTCTGTACTCTGAAATTAGTTCAGAACTATTTAACTGACAGAACTTTGCAGGCAAATTATCAAAATTACATTTTTTTTTCCTTGATATGCTTTTCGTCGATCTTGTGTCCCGTTTTGAGCAGCAATGCTACCGACGCTAAGGAGGCAGCTCCCACACCTGGACCCTACCTATCGACCCATCAACTCATGAACCGGGAACCTACGGAAGGCGTGATCAGAGATGTTATACCTCAGAACATCCCGGCAGCGCCGACTGGGATTAAACCCAGGCCTGCTGGGGTGAGAGGTAATCACGCTTACCACTACACCAACGCTCCCAAAACTCAACTAATAATATTTTCATATTTTTTGAAACCTAGTAGTGAAACCTAGTCGCATACTCACTATGAACGGAGTTCCAATTTCCTGGTCAATCCAAATGAAATATCATGGATTAGTACTTAGCTAAAAATTAACTTTAAACAATCACCTTGAGGGCATTTAAGCCAAATTCAATTAATACTTATAATATCTGTATTCTCTTATGAACTGGAAATCCAAACTTTGCCTGAATAATACACTTCTAATATTTAAACAAGCTTTAAGATCGGTCATCCTTTATGCTGTGCCAAAATACTATAGTCTAGTTGTTGCACTACCAGGAAAAAAGCACTTCAAATGATTCAGAGCAAAGTTTGTAGTTCCCTTCCTGCCCAAGTAATATTTTAAGAAATACTACAAAGCTACTCTACAACAACATTCATAAAACTCTGATCAAGACTGCTTTGCCATTGATGCATCCACCAAAACCTCATTGATGCTAGAATCTGTCTAGTTGGCCCACCCTGGAGAAGGTTCTGACAGGTGTCTTTTTGAAGCTCTTCAAGATTGATTTACTGCAAAATGGATGTATGATAAATGCATTAAGAACAATTTCAAAACCGTTTTCAAGCTACAATAAAAGCTATTTGGCATTATCCTAAAACTAAAAACATTATCCGAGCCATTTACCCTAGACGCTTGCTAAGTCCACTAGAAAAACAACAATCAAGATAAAAAAGGATGCATAAATACCATCCGATCATATCAAAATAATTAATATTTGTAAGAAAGTTTGAACATACTGAGAGATCGAAGTGTGCTCTGCTTCTGTACGGACGCGAAAAATTTCCGAGTGTCAAATTTACGGTTTATTTTTTCTTGGCGTTTTCTAATTTTAGTGCCTCGGTCACGGCTACACGAATCTCGGCTGATCTGCTTCCATCCACTGCTGCTGGTATATCTTCTGCTGCTGCTGTATATCCGTCTACAGGAGTGTGTTATATTTGAATTGAAAAAAGTGATAACCTACCTAACTACGAGTACAACTTAACCTAACGTGTTAGATCACGTATGATCTGATGAGTTGATCTCAGACTGGTGTGTCTGATTGTTTTCAAGATAAAAACTCTCCGTTCTTCTAACTTCCGAATTCCAGCCAGGAGGTGGATCTCAGAATTTCTAATCCGCGGGGGACTGTTTAGGATCATC
The DNA here is from genome assembly GCF_037179485.1 of Ochlerotatus camptorhynchus. Taxonomy (NCBI): domain Eukaryota; kingdom Metazoa; phylum Arthropoda; class Insecta; order Diptera; family Culicidae; genus Ochlerotatus; species Ochlerotatus camptorhynchus. The sequence goes on along the minus strand of NW_027041127.1, from coordinate 23,544 downwards.
CTAAGGATCTTGTTCTAAATCCTTTGGAGTTTGAGGTGATGGTTTTTACCACAGGATTGAGAGCTACTTTAAATTTAATTTTAAAACAAGACAGTTTTTGACTTCTCGCCAGCCTGTAAAAGGTTTTTAAACCAGCGAAAAGGTGAACTACTAGGAACGTTTTACACTGTGAAATGCTGTATTTAAACTCAATGGAATGTTTATTCCCAATATAAAACCATCATAAATCAGAGTGGATGCCAAATGATTGCAGAATTGTTAATTGGGTGGTACAGTACTCTGAACGAAATACTGGACAGATTCAACTTGTTTCCCACATTCCTGACCGAAGCATTGGGATTCCGCTTAAACGCTTTCACGACACGCTTGTGATCCTGATCACTAATAAAACATTTAATCTGACGACCGCATCAACCGTTCGATGCTCAGAGTTTCGTAGTAACGTTTAATCACACAACTCACCGTTGACTGCAGAGTTGTTTTCCGATTCCCGATGAGAGAGTTGAGGATTTTCCAGGTGCTTGCTCAAAATCAATTCACGACGTTGCTTTTTCAACTTTCGCAAAACTGACAGCGATAAACAATACACTCTGAACTACGTCTACCCAAATTTTCAAGAGAAAATACCTAATGGGTAATTTTCTACAGCGTTTTTTTCCGTGATGAAATTTGATGTGGGACACCCTTTACCGAGGTACAAAGAGTTTGAAATGTTGAGACTTTAAAGGGCGAACACGAAATTATTGCGACACATTCAACAGGGCATAACTTTTTTACCATTGGGTAAAAATCAACCAAATTTTGCACACTTTCTCATTGATGTGTATTGTGTACATGCTGTCAAACTCGAAGTCGTGTTTTTCAATTCAACGAAAATGGAGGTGAACCAACGCGAGTTGAGAGAACAAATTCTTTCCGAACACCTGGAATTTCCTGACCTGTCGCACCGGCAGTTGGGAAAAATGTTGAACATTCACCATTCAACCGTCTCCAGAGTGTTGAAGCGGTTCCAGGAGCGGTTGACGTTGGACCACGGCAAAGGAGCTGGAAGAAAACCGGGACCGGAGAACAAAAAGACGGAGGGAAAGGTGAAGCGGATGATTAAAGCAAATCCCAACGTCTCAAGCCGTGATTTGGCTAAAAAGATCGGCATGTCGCAGAGCTACCTCCAGAATGCAAAGAAGAGAGCTGGACTACATACATACAAGGTACGGAACTTCCCAAACCGCAATGAGCGGCAACAATCGACGGCTAAAACTCGGGCACGGAAGCTCTACGAGAAGATGCTGACAAAATATGGCTGCTGTTTGATGGACGACGAAACGTATATAAAAGCCGATTTTAGGCAAATTCCGGGGTTGGAGTTTTTCACCGGCAAGAGCAAGTTCGATGTGGACGACAAATTTAAGAAGAAGAAAATGTCGAAGTTCGCCTCCAAATATCTCATTTGGCAGGCCATCTGCTCTTGCGGACTGAGGAGTGAGCCTTTCGTGACAAAGGGCACAGTAAATCGCGAGATCTACAAATCTGAGTGCCTCGAGAAGCGCCTTTTGCCGTTCTTGCAGCAGCACGACGAAGCTCCGCTATTTTGGCCAGATTTGGCATCATGCCACTATTCTAAAAGTGTCCTGGACTGGTATGAGGCCAATTCTGTCCATTTTGTTCCAAAGGACATGAATCCGCCAAACTGTCCGGAGCTGCGCCCGGTGGAGCAGTACTGAGCAATAATGAAGCGGGAACTTCGGAAGAGCAAGAAGACAGTCAAAGACGAGAAGGACATGTTAAGAAAATGGAAAAAAAAAACTGAGTAACTGGTACCGGATGACACTGTAAAGACTTTGATGGAGGGCATCAAGTGAAAATGCGTTCAATTTTACACTCAATTCGATTAACTTTTCTTTTGATTTTTGAAGTAAATATATGTATAAAACTACCCTAAAATTTTGGTTTGATTCTAAACATTATAAGAAAATTGGCATGACATTTTCGGTGTCGTAATAATTTCGTGTTCGCCCTTTAGAGCAAATGCCCAACAAAATAATTAATAATTTCAGGCAACATCGTTGCAATCCTCAATCCCCGATAATGGTACGATTCTTTCCTGAGGGGGGCGACCCTGGCGTAGTGGTTAACATCCATACCTCTCACGCCAAAGTCACGAGTTCAAATCTCACCCCCGGACAAGTCACGAATGACCCAAGAGTGTTAAAGTGACTATAATGAAAAAAAAAAAAAGATTATTTCCTACGTGGAAACTACGGATAACTTCTTTCCTTCGCAAATGGATTTCTCCGAGAATTCCGAGAAAAGTTCCGTTATAGAATCTTAGCAGTTCTCGCAAACAGTACCTAGGTTCACATTGGATACAACTGAACCTGTTCGGGGTGCCTTTGGAACAGCGACTAAACCAATCCCTATCTGCAAACGTCCATGGTCAAGGTGAACCTTGTTCACCCTTTAACGCAACTTTCTACAGCATTCGACAAACTTACTGCTGGTTTCATTATGCTAATTTTAGACCACCCACCACCTATGAACCAACGAACGGGAACTTTAACCGATTATATTCGGTGCCTGTCGGTGCTCCTCGTGTACTTTAAAAACAAAGGGTTACCCAATTGAGCTGACTTTTGGTTTGCTCGCTAATATCTTCTCACGACAGAGCTGTCGTGTTTTTGTCTCTACAATCATTATGTATCGTTTTGGAGCTCGTGGCTGAAAAAAAAGGGAGTTCGAGGGGGGTGCTACTTATGATGAGGTGCTTATTTGATTGTTTAATTTATGATGATGGGTGGGTGGTGTAAGTAGATACGTTGAAGATTTTTTCCCCCGTGATTTGATTGAATGAAACGCGACGATTTGTAGCTACAAAATATATTAACAGCCTTATCTTACAACTTCTAGTGCTTATGTCTGATGTGCTTGATCTTAATCGATACCGGTATCGTCTTGGTGATGTACACTGGGACCTTCTTTTCGATCACAACCGGGACCTTCTTCTCGACCGGATAGGGAACGTGAACTGTCTTGTGAACGGTGATTTCCTTGATGGTGCCATGGTCTTCATCCCACGCGCTGCTCCTGGCCACCCGGTTTGCCCTTTCCAGCTCGGCGGACCCGCTAATGTCCGCAGCCGGGAAACTGGCCACCAAAGCAATGGCTATCGCTAGCAGAACTACAATGAACGCCTGCCGGGAGGGAAAAGAAATTAATTAGTGTTGGCATGGCAGGAGCAGAAAAGTTTTACCTTCATGATTGAGCTCGTTCAACAAATTTGCGTGGGATAAACAAACAGGTGCTTCGAAGCAGTGCACTGAATTCGAACGGTGGCTGATGACTGATAACCAACCACCGCGGTGGAGTTGGTTTTATACTATGTTATGATGCCTTCCAACTTGTGTATGCATTGATCAACATGCGATATGCTGCTGAAGCTCATCCATATTTGCACGATTGTCGATAGCAAGGGGTGGAAGTTGTTGTTGGTAAACAAGCGTGCTCGGTGGGTAATTATATCATTTCATTCTCTGTGTTTGCAAAGCATTTCTTTTGGGCAGTGAAATGCATGCGAGTTTCATTTCAAAATCAGCGTGCTTTCACGCCACACCGGCGACCAAACGAAAGGGCAAGTGCAAGTTTCTCGTAGAATGTGTATGCTCTTTTTTCCGAGCCGCTTCTGCTGTTGAGTATGCTGCGGGGTTTCGGAATTTATAGGTTAATTATGGGTTTGGTTGCCCATCGATCTCTACAGGGTTTGGTTTGAGGTATGCATTGAAGATCTAGTTCAAGTTGCTTAAGCAATAGCAATAAAAGGCACCATTCGATACATCTGCATTAGTCGGTACAGGCTATTTTGTTAAGACTCCTTATTTTTCTTAGCCGCATCAACTGTAAAATGAAAATTCGAGAGCATTACTTTTGCCTAAACGATGAGCATTTCTTGATCAGGAAAACTGAAACCAAATATAAGGTCTTTATTTTTGTAATAATGAGTAGAACACCAACGTATTTGTTTCATCATTCGTAAAAATATAGTTGGGAAGTTTGGAAAGGGTGTTCTTTTTTTTTCCTTTGGTTTGTTTTTTTTTCCATCGATCTTGTTTTCCGTGCTAAGCACCAATGCTACCGACGTGCCAGGAAGGCAGCTCCCACACCTGGACCCTACCTATCGACCCATCAACTCATGAACCGGGGCCCAACGGCTTTACTTCCCAACCGAAGGAAGGCGTGATCAGAGATGTTATGCCTCAGAACATCCTGGCGGCGCCGACTGGGATTGAACCCAGGCCTGCTGGGGTGAGAGGTAATCACGCTTACCACTACACCACCGGCGCCGTTAAAGGGTGTTCTTATTAGAAGTGTTTTACTAAAATCACCCGTCAGTTGGCCAATCGAACATACAAAAGGTAGTAAACCTTCAGTCGTCGTTGTCGAATACAGCTTTGCAGCTGATTCGAACTATCCAAATTTGCGCTACCAATTACCCAGTTATCTTCTGCTGGCACATTTTCAGAACCCTGCTCGTCTGAAACAGTCGTACGTGGACACTCTTTTTAACTTCACTTCACTCAAACCAGAATCTGGTAGAGAAATTTGAGGCAAATGTTAAGGTTTTGCATCAGCTTGGCGAACGAACGGAGTATTGGGATATTCTACTGATCCGCATGCTCAGCATTCAACTTGATCCGACGACTAGCCGAGATTGAGAGGAGCACTCTTTGATCAAGGAAGCAATAACATTCAAGGACCTGACATTATTCATCTAGCGGAGAGTCATGGTGTTGCAATCCATCCAAGCCAAGACCATCGAAGCACAATCGTCAACTTCCGTCTCGAGTCACGGAGCCAACTATGTAGTTCGACGTTCGAAAGTGTATCATCTGTTCCGATCACCATCCACTGTATTTGTGCGGGGAGTTTTTCACAGCTTTCGATGGAAGAAAAGGAGAAAGACAAACGCCGTCATCAACTCTGCCGAAATTGCCTTCTATAGGGTCACCTTTCAAGGGTGAAGTGTCGTGGACGTCATCACACGCAACTATGCTCGAACGATTCCTCTTCGTCGTCGAAATGGAAGCCAGCATTCGAAACCTGCTACACCTACTCCAGCTACCGATTCTCCAATCATGTCCTCGTCTGTTACGGTCGTCGAATCAATCAGTTGCGCTTCCATTAGCCATAAGCAGTTCTTCTTGCCTGATCACCTTAATCGATGACAACGGAGTCGAATACGTCGCTCGCGCACTCCTGGACTCATCACGCAACGGTTTTCGCAACGCATCAAGGTTCAACACAAGAAAATCTATCTTCCAATCTTCGGAATCGGTCAAGCGTCCACTCAAGCTAGGCTGAAGTTTTCATCTCGTTCTGCCAAAGGCGATCATCGATCTACCTGCTACTTCCGTCGATACCTCGACTTGGTGCAAGTCACCCAGCATTCAACTCACAGATCCGTCGTTTGACAGCACCAATCCCACCGATGTCATCATTGGAGCCTAAATCTTCTTCTTCTGTTCAAGGTTCCCGGATGAATTCCCCTCGGCGACAATCTTCCGGTACTGGTCAATTCCGTCTTTGGTTGGGTAATAGCTGGGAAGTCCACAATGGGTCGGTCTACCGCTCTCGTCGTAGATATCCATCACCTAATGGAAAAGTTCTGAACAATCTAGAAAGACAGCGCATCAATAACGTAATACGTAATACAATAACGTATAACGTCGTACGAACCATCGTACCGCTGGCCGTCGATTCCACCTATTTCAAAGTTGTCTAATCCGCAACCCCGACGTTCACCAGTAGAACAAGGCTTTCATCGACGAGTATCTTAACCACGGACACCTGCAGTGCATTAATGATTACGAAGACCCAGAGGTATCACGCTGTGATATGCGAGGAAAGCACGATGACGAAGCTATGGGTCATCAATGCCTCGTGTTAAACCCCGAACGGACCTTCACCTAACGGCGCTCTGATGGTTGGTTGATCACGATGCGCTTCCAAAAGCATCAAGTCATGGTAGTTGTCGATGCCAAGATGATGTGCTGTCAAGTTTTAGTCGACCCTCGTGACTGCTGAGTCCAACTCATCGTCTGGAAACTGTTACCGGACCATCCGATGGAGATATACGAACTGAATACCGCAACGTACGGTACCGCCAGCGCTCGGGAACTGATCCATTTTAACTCGCAAATGGGTTTTAAACGATGAGGCATTACTCGGAGGAATTCCACCGGGAAATCTCGCGTTCAAGACTTCCGAAGACCGTAGAGTTGGGACAAGGAACTCCCGATAGAGCACCAGATCCGTTGGACACATTACCAGTCGAAATTGCCTTGACTCAACGAGCTTCGCATCGAACGCTGTATTCTGCAACACGAACCTGGAACGATCCAGATCCACATCGCAGCTTGCCTATGGAGCCTGTGTCTACGTCAAATCCACCAATGCATCTGGAATAGTCAAGCTCTCCTCACTTCCAACATCTAGAGTAGCACCTCTCAAAAGGCAATCGATTACTCGATTCGAGCTCACTACTGGCAGCGCAATTCTATGAAAAGGTCTCCTTCTGCTTGGAACACGATTGTTTGCGAGCAACAGGAAAAACAGCGGATGCAGCCAATTGAAAACGCACTGACTGGGATTTAGGTACTCCAAGATGCTACCAATCGGTTGAGTGTGGTGGCTAGTGGTAGTGAACCGATTCGCCGCGGTCACTCACTACTACACACGAACTGCACGGAGAAGGAGAGAGTTTCTCGTCGAAGAATGTGGGAAGTAGTCAAAAAAGTACACCGTCGCGATTAGTCGACCGGGGGCGAACCCCGTACGAAATTATTGTTTAGTTTTAGTAAGAATAAATGTAGTGTTGTTGTTCATAAAATCAGTGTAGTGTTCTTGTAATAAACGGTATTTTGTGGATAAGACGTGTTGTATTCTGCATGCGAGAAAAAGGGATTGGCCTACCGATGACGAAGGATTTGGTTGAAGCAAGGAAGGATACGGACTGGAAAGAAAAGTTCAAGGGCAAGTAGAAGTCACCAACGATCGTTGCCAACCGAAAATTTAAGATTCAGCTCGCCACCCGAAATAGCTAGGTGGAATCATGAAACCGTTCCCCATCCCATATGGTGTATTAGCGTGCGCCGATTGAACGTCAAAAAGCTCTACACGGATTGTTAAAAGTACGTATTATTGAGTTCAATTCACCCCGATCGACAGTTCCGTGCAGCCAGTTAACTTTTAGATAGCACGCTTGAATTGGTGACCATTTACACGCATTTATAAATACTATTGCTGTGCATAAATTACCGATTAAATATAATTAATTTTTTTTTATTATCCATGACAGTACGTATTTGGACTACAATGTGCAGTCTTTATCTGTGCCATTCCCACTAAAGACTTATCAAAAACCTAACCCCCTTAAGTTGGAACCAGTATCCCTTAGGTAAAAATGTCAAGATCACAGGTATGAAAATGAAACTACAACGTGAAATAATAACCAAAAATTAAAGTACAGTAAAGGAGAAAAATCTATTCAAATCTCTAATAAGGAAAAAAGTTAAGTTAAGTTTTCTTTATTAGGGAGTCTTTCAGTCTGAGGTTGGTTCGCCTCCGCATAAGGAAAAAATCCCAAAGACTTGATAGCCATCATAATGAAGTAATGAAATTGGGTTGTTAGTGGAATGCTTATTACATGTCAAATAATCACAGAAAGAAAAACAAAGCAACATGGTCAGAATGTAAAAAACATAAATGGAAATACACTAATTTTCTCTGTCAGTCACTGCGGCCGGCGAAAACAGATGAGAATCTCCGACGAAGCGCATCACGTGTGAGGTGAAAGTAGAATACAGATGCGACTCTGTTGAACACACGCTGTAGTCCGCAAATCGCACCATATGCCCCGTAGTTCGTGCGACGCAGTGGCAGTCTCAGCATGAGGTTGTTACGGAGTGGTCGGGGTTGCACGTTTAGGTCAATTTGTCTCAGGATAGCCTCACAATCTATTCGTCCCTGTAGAGTGTCGGCGATAATCAAAGCTCTGCTGGTGTCCCTTCTAATCCGGAGAGGTTTAAGGTTTATCAGTTGGCAGCGACTCTCGTAGCTGGGCAGCCGAAGCGGATCTCTCCAGGGCAGTCTACGAAGCGCAAAACGAAGAAAGCGACGTTGAACAGATTCGATTCTCTCGGCACCATTGTTGTAATTCGGATTCCAAACCGCAGAACAATACTCAAGCGTCGATCGAACGAGGGAGCAGTAAAGAGATTTTAAGCAGTAGACATCGGTGAAATTCTTAGCTATCCTGAAGATGAATCCTAAAGTCCTAGACGACTTATCGATGACATAAGAAATGTGTTGCCTGAATGTTAGCTGTGAATCCAACACCACACCCAGGTCTTTCACCTGATTCACGCGTTCGAGTGTCATTCCAAGCAGGTCATAGCTGAATACAATCGGTTGCTTTTTTTTCGTGAGAACGTTATGGCAGAGCACTCTGCTGGGTTCACTACCATTAGATTTAAAGTACACCAACTGGCGAAGACATTAAGCTGATGTTGAAGATTGTGGCAGTCAGCTATCGAGCAAATTCGTAAAAATATTTTGAGGTCATCTGCATATGATAATCGAGGTCCTTCGATAACCAGATTCTCGTCGTTGAAGTCCCAGATGGCTTCCCTACGGTATACCTTATGTGGCAAAGAAGCTAGCTGATTTGCAATCTCCTATAGCAACCATAAGTTGGCGACCAGTAAGATACGAACGGAACCAACTCAAGAGATTACCGCTCACCCCAAGCCTGTCGAGTTTAGCAATCGCAATGTCATGATTCAACTTAACAAATGCCGCGGATAGATCGGTATATATAACGTCCCTCTGTACCCGTTCAGTCATACTATCGGTAATGTAGGATGTGAGGCATAGCAGATTGGTGGTTGTAGAGCGACCGCCAGTAAACCCGTGTTGATCAGCACTCAGATACTGCTTGCTGTGAGAGAGCAACGGTTCCATAATAACAAGCTCGAATAGTTTCGAAACAGCACTCAGCGATGTTATTCGACGATAGTTGTCCACGGCTCGTTTGCTTCCCTTTTTGTGGAAACATGTGTGCAAATTTCCAGGATGATGGGAATATACCACTGGAGAGGGACATACGGAATAGACGGTGAAGTGGAGTTAACAAGCAAGCAATATGTTTCTTCAAAAACACGGATGGAACTCCAACGGGTCTAGGGTTGAAGGACGATTTGAGCTGCGTTGCAGCGTTAGAAATCATCTCAACGTTGACATAAATTGCACCCAGCGTTTGACCATTTAGTGGAATGTTCCTGGCTGCGAGGGAAACATGGTCGTCACTTAGTCTCTCATCAGTGAATACACTGGCAAATTGACAGAAAAAAGGCGGCAAATATCCTGCGGAGTGGAAGCGCCTTCACTGTTCAATTCCATTGACGATGGGAGGCCAGATTCTCTGCGCTGCTCGTTCACGTAGTTCCAGAAGGATTTCGGGTGTAGTTTAAGGTTACGCTGAATACCTCGTTGAAATCGCAGAAAGCATCGACGACAGGCTCGCTGATACTCGTGATTAAGCCTCACGTAGTGATGTTTCAGAGGAAGCGTGCGATACTTCGTAAATCTTCTCAATGCTGCTCTCTTGGTCGACTTCACCCTACGCAGCTCAATCGTCTGCCAGGGAGGGTGAGAGTCTTTGTGCACGGTAAGAAAAAAGTACCCAAAATTGAGTTCCTTTCACCCAACTCGTGGCTTCCGTGGGGCTAGGTAAAATTGAGTAAACATACAAAACTCAATTTTGAGTAATTTATTTTAAGAATCCAATAGGTAAATAGTACCCAATTAATTAATGAAAGAAATAGGTAAAATTTACCCAGCTTTGGGAAGAAAATAATGTGTATATGAATAATCATGTTTTTTTTTCAATTATTATGTATTAAAAGGCACGGATATCAATTTTATTCAATTTTATTTGCAACATAAGCAAACAATTATTTTTAACATTCGATGAATGAGCATTCAATCTATTGATCTTCGAGTTTCGATTAAAACGCGAACTTTAGCTTTTTATTACAAAAATCAATCGTACGTAAATCAGTGTTTGAAAGAGAGAAATTATGCATTCGAAAAAATAACATGGTGTAACAATGGTTTTCATGAATCATATTCACGGTACAAGGCACAGACGTCTGCCACGGTAATAGTCCGACAGGGCGTTTTAGTGCCCCACACTAGAATGGAGACTAACTCGTGAAATTTCCGCAGCAATACGGGTACTTTCACGCCAAACACCGCAAATGATTTTAAAAGTACATCGATGGCCAGCACCGCAGAATCACCCACTGGTAGCACATGTCCTTGCAACATTAGGTAATAAATTCCAGCTTTCATGTAGTCTGCTACGCAGACCAGATGTAACGGATCCTCACCGTTGGTGCGTAAATGTTCCACTACGTGTTGATACTCCGGTTTTTCTGTACTCGGCTGAAAATGGATTATGATATAATTACAAGTCCTAAATATAATATGTAAGCTAGTAACAAACCTTTATCCAGCGAATTAGAGGGGCAGCAATCAACTCTTCCAATGTGCTTTCAACATCATCTTTTCGCTTTAGCCCACGGTTAGTTAGCTTTTTGATGATCCTCAATGCTCCCTTCACGGATTCTGTAAGAATAAAATTAATTTCTCATACAATTACAGATTTATAGCTAGTCTTTGATTTAATTTTGACGTACGTAAAACTTAAATTAATTCTTAATATAAACAAGCCCCTTTATTCTGCGTCCTCTTTCAAAAGTAAGTCGAGTTGACTCAATTTCACCAAAAGTGGATTTGTTCACATGTGAGTAAAATTTTCCGAGTTTTTTCTCGACAAACTTCTTATATGTGAGGAAAATCGATAGTAGTATACTCAAACTATTAGTATATTCCTAAACTAAGTAAAATTTTCATGGATTTTTCTCATACTCGAGAAGTTTTTTCCAGGAAAAAAGCGGAAAATTGTACTCACTTTGCGAACAAATCCACTTTTGACGAAATTCAGTCAACTTGACTCACTTTTGAGTCGTTCTGAATGTCCATTAGTGGGTCAACTTTACTGCACATAAAAACATAGCTGTCCCATCTCTGCTTGATATCAGTTTTGCTTTTATGGTTTGTTAATACAAATCGAAATAGCAGTTGGGACCCGAGAGTTGTGGTATGTGTGGTGGACCTAACCTTAACCTAATTTGCATATTTAAATGGCGTAGCATACCATAAACCAGTTAAAACTACTTCCCTCTGTAGCGTATTTTATTCATACCTGATATACGATCGGTTACAAATTTTGCAGTGCTTTCGCACCAAATGCTACACCACTTAAATATGATCCCATTTATGAATACCAGTAAATTTTCAATAATAATAATAATTACTATCTTCAACAGTAATCCAACTGGAACTGTCCATGAGAATTCCGATGTCTAGCAACTTGCTTATGGATCCATTGCAGTTGAAATCAGGATGAAGTGTTGCAAACATTTGTTGAATCTAAAAAAAATAAAAAAAGTTTTAATAAAATGTGTTGTAAACCGTGTTAATTGTATTATTCATACCATTATTCCGTTATAGGATAACAAGTGTGGAAACGTTGTTAAAATTCGCTCATACTCGTTGTTCACAATCTGTAGTTGAGTCCACTTTAATAAGTCGACGCAGCTCATCATACCATCAGAAATGCGTTGGCAGTTCAATGGCGTAGGTGGTAACGTTGCTAATGATGCTGCCATTTCCTCGATTCCTTCTGGTAACTTTAAGACTGTTTTTGATTTTCGACGGAACAGTCGTTCTTCGGGGGGAACATCTTTTCTCATGTTGCCAACTCTCGTCTCAATGATACCTGTATGGCAGCCTTCATTTCGCCCTCCACACCTCCAGAAAAAATAAGACTAGAAATAAAAATAAAAATGGTAACGTAACATGAAGAGGTGATACACTTAAGTATTTACCTCTGGGGGAGCTCCAGGACCCACTCTTGTTTGCTCCAGCTGTGGGAACGCTTCAATTATTTTGAGTGCCAAGTCATGTTTTTCCTGCCAAGACGGATATCTGATGATTTGAAAAATAGAAAACTATTAATGCATGTTTTAATAAGTCTTATACCCCGGTCATAGTACAACCTATATTTTGCGTCATACAGCATTATAATATAAGAATCCATACATCATGTTTTCACTACTTTGTATGATCTTAACAGCAAGACTCTGTTACGTTATATAGTTCGTAGTGTCACAGTGAACGGGGTATTAATTACTGACATTCAATTTTACCTTATCTCACGTAGTATTTGATGTTCGAAAAAGTAGTTCGACAGAATTCGATTCATGAGGCGTAGACCTTTCTTGTCAGGAACAAGGTTGTGATTTAAATGTCGTGTCATCACCTTCTGAAATTTTGGATCCCGTGAGAGAATTTCTCGGATGGATGGAGGCTAAAATTAAAAAAAAAAAATATTTAGCTACAAAACTACAGCGTTTAACTAAATCGTGGAAACTTCATACAGACATAGCTAATCAAACCAAAAATAATAGTATGAGCGATTTGTTGGTATAATGGACCAATGCATGGCATAAAATGTAAGAAAAAATTTGACATTTGAGCGGTGCCGTGTTTACTAAAAATTAATACATGACGAGATGTTGTTGTAGCTTTAGAAAAGAGCCTATCAACATTTATAAACAATTTGTTAGGCTCTTTTCACGTGAACCGAAGAACGCCCACGCAAACCAAGAGCACTATCGGGAAGAGGAGAATTTACCCTACCCGATGATGTTGTTGGTTTGCGTGGGCTTACTTCGGTTCGCGCGAAAAGGGCTTAATAAGTTTTGTGACAAAAGTTGATAGGCCATTTCAGATGTTACGCAATCATTATGCATGTGTTAATTTTTATTAAATAAGGCACCGCTGTTGTGTCAAATTTTTATCAGTAGATGAACAAAAGTTCCCGTGCACAGGACCATACCTACGTAGAAAAAGCAGAAGCGCTATGTTCTTAATTATAGTTGCGTATGAAGTCTCCAACAACTATATGAACGTTTACCCTACTTATGTATACTTTAATGAATCTTTGTACGTTGTACCTGTTCTGGTTGGTTCGATGTATTGATGTTATTCTCTTCTTGTTCAAGCTGCGCACCGACACTGAGTATTATCTTTATGGGTCCTTTCTCAATTATTCCCATATCTATCAAATCCGCTTCGTTCAGGTATGGTAACGAATCATCTGATATGAGATTAGCCAAAAAGACAAGATAAACACACAAATATTGTTAGTACATCTTTTTTTCATCAGTATCTAGGTCACACTACCATTAACCCATGCTACATTACGGAATATTTAAAAAGCATCTAACAACTTGGGAGAGCAACTCTGCTGCATAATTAAATATGTAAGTGGTGGAAGGGAATCTAATGTTGATTTATGGATCTGAACCTTGGTCTTAACGATAAAAATGTTCTTTATTGATTTTAACTAGATGAAAGCTTTATTTGGGAGGTACAAGTGTATATTTTGCTTGATAATAAGGTAAAGGTATTGCCAAAACCGGCATACCCGAGCGAAGTCGGAGATCAAAATATCATCAAAATTAAATTACATTTTGTTTTTGAAAACATATTGGTAACTTTTTTGGATATTCTTTTATTTTTAACGAGATTGAAATCATGTTTTGATATCATTTTAATATTGCTAAAAATCTGAATTGTAAACATAATTTAAAGTAATGTAATGTATTTATAATAATATATTGCTTTTATTATGCTCTTAACATTATAATAATCATCAATTTTGCACGTTACAAATACATTGCACTTTTATTTATGTAATTTATTAGGCTAATCATCTTTGTATTTCAAACTTATATATGTATTACAGTCATTACTTCCGTCACCGTAGTTTTGCCATAAACTATATGTTTTTTTTGTATACAATTTATCCTTATCAACGCGAATAATATTCTGAGATATATTTACTTTAACAGCATATAATGAAGTATCAAAGTCAATCATTTCTAGTTCTTGTATGATAAATGCAAAGTTATTGATATGCTGCGCAACCATTAAAAGAATTCCCAAATGTAGTTCAGAACATAATTCGAATTTAACCACAAAACCTGGTTTAAAATCTGTACCATTAATCTTCAAATGCTTAACTAGTTTAATCATAGTAGGATAATCAAAAAGTAAGGCGGATGAATCAATATCTTGTTTACTTATAACACAAAATGAAATAACTGATGGTTTATCCAAAGTATAGTTATGATGTAATATTGAATTGGCTTGTTTCAAACTCAACCTTTTAGCGAGGCTGTACGGAAGATTTCTTACATTATAGCAGCTTTTTCCCTGACTTTTGGATTCTTTAAACTTGGATTCAAACATCATACAACTACTATAACAAATTGGACCGATTTCAGTGCACTGTTGTGGATAATGTGAAATATGGTGACATTTATTAATGGGTCTGGCTGTAGGAAAACATTCTTTGAAAAGCTTTTGGAATTTATCAATAGCATCTTGTAGATCATTTACCATGGCTGCAGTTATTTTGTTCGAAAAGCTTATGAAACAAATTTTCAACAAAGTGCTCACCAGACATGCAAATCTCTCACTCTGCCTTAATATTTTATTAAAAATAAATGGAAATGCTCGCAAAAGCAGCCAACATTGAGCAGCTGATTGGCTTAGAGCATTTCCTTTGGACTGTAAATTTGTATGTGAAAAATTTGGAGATGGTTTATCGGCTGATTCAGTTTTACCATATTCAAAATTAAGTATCATTTGATTTATCTCGGAACAAGTAATCACATTTTTCTGAACAGAAATATTTAAGATTTTTTTCAAAACCATGGGAACCACTCCTTCCAACAGATCATGCATGGGATCAAAACAGTGATTATTTGTCCATCTAAAGTATTGCAATCTATGCAATACACATCGTTCCTTGATTCCACAGTCCTTTTGAGATTTGTATTTATTTTCAATCGCATCTAGATCATCTTCCACATTGTTGGCGGTTCGATGGACGTAGTTGTCACCGAGCGCTCCCATCACTAAATCCTTCCGTGTAATTAGACACGTTCTACAAAATAGGTTAGCCGATGGCCCTAGCAATCCAAAAATGTCATGTATTGCGAGTGTATCACCTAATACGCTTACCAGAACTCCTCGCAGTCTAAAAAATCCAGTGTTCACTTTAATGTTTACTCCTTCTTCTGATTCCAATATCAATAACTCATCAATGAGAGGCGTCAAAACTTTCTCGTACCCATGTTTCTTTAAAACACTGGATTTTACTACTAAAGCAATGTAGATGCGGTCCAGCGATGAATTGATTCGTGAGTCAAAATTTTGAATTTTGAAGCAGATGTTTGTTAGTTTATTTTTACCCTTTCGTGATCCAAGTGGGTTACTGTATTCGCCTTCGTCTATATGAATGGAAAGCCTGACTGCATCTGGATATCGGCTCAAATATTCGTGATTCCTGTATTGCTGACCGTCCTTGTATGTGTACATTTCTCCATCTTTTTGATGCTTTTCAGCCCTGATCATCGCACGTGCCTCCGGGTTTAAAACGATAGTTCGAAGCGTGTCAATGATGGAAATGTATTGTACCACTTCCTTTTGAACTATTTTTTTTGTGGTGTACTTTATTCCTGTCAGACGTTGATGATACCTGTTTCCCGTCGGCATCACTCGGGTGGTCGTCTTTGTTTGTCCTAATACAATTTCCCTTGGTTCTGCAATGGGGCATCCAAGTTTAGCAGACAGGTATACTACATTATCCTCAGGTGTTTTTACATCCGAAGTGATGCCAGGAATAAGCAAGTCGTTAATAAAATCAACTGTAGCTTCATCTTGGATAGACCCATTTTTAGCAGCAATATAATTTTTCACTCGAGACATCGTGTAACGTTGAGCCCAGTGCAAAGCTGTTACAAACCCTTTCATAAACTTTTGGAGTTTAGACTCGGGAAGCGCTACGTCGCATCTGAGCTCGGTAATCAATTTAGCAAACGCAGCTTTTGCTTCTTCTGAAGTGATATCCTGTTCATAAAAAAAAGGATTTTGTATTGAACAGGAAAGCTCCTCTGGTTCTGAAGTTTGCAGCGTAGAGTTAGATGGATTGAGTATTGTAGACATCAATGGTACAGAATCCGCTCGTTCTGTTTCAGTCACTGACGCCGTTCGTTCATGTGCACGCAGAGGGTGATATTCGAGAATGTGCTTTTTAAAATTTTTGAAGTACCAGTAAATCGATCCACATTTAGAGCATTTGAATGGAAACTTTGCTTTCCGACTTGTAGCTATCCCGTGCTCTCTGACGAAGTGTTCCTTGATCTCATCAATGTATCCATCGATCAACATGCCGCATTCATCCAAGTGGCAGTGAAAACCTTAAATATGTATGCAGCAAAATGTCATTCATCAAAGAAAAAATTATTGGATTCACTTCTAAAAGAACTGAATCACTTCAGATATGTTTGGATTCTCTTTGAAAAGTGCTGATTCACTTCAGAAAAGTTCTTAATCACTTCTGAAAGTACTGATAAATACACTAGCACTAAATCACTCATCCATCTCCCACTGATTCATCCTTTCACATATATACCATATTGATATTTTTAAAGCAACCATCAAAATAAACAGACAATAGGCTAGTTGCCTCCCTAAGCGGACCCCCGCATCCCAACTCCTTTTTCAATCTACTTAATGTCATTAGGCTGTCCAAATTTTCGTTTGATGATTATGATATCTCACTAGCCTAATTTAATAAATAATTGAAATCTCAAATCCACCCAATCAACCGTAACACATGCTTCATTAAGCACCTGCACTTGTGCATGCTATCCAAAATTTAACGTGTCTTAAGTTGTTTTTGACTTTGACCTATACTTATTATATATCAGTTTGTCCCAGGTGACGCCCTCAAGTGACTAAAATGCTTCACTTTGAAGTTAGTTTTCTAGCTGATTTTTAAATTATATAGGGTATATGCTTCAACTACGCTCACACGTTTCCACTATGTTGCTCCACAAAAATACGTATGGGTATGTCACAATAGAAGAACGCCACAGTGGAAATCCCAAGCCATACTTCAAACACTTATCCCAAACCAAAATGTAGCATATACCTATAAGATTAGTTACAATACCATGTTCAAAAATGGTGTTTAACATTGTTCCTTGAGTTCCTTGGAGGCATATTGTTGGAAGCGTCATTGGTAGCATCCGGAAGTGGAATATTCATTTTCCATATTCATTGGTATTTTTACCGATAACACCAGTTGCTTCAAAAACACATCCCACTTCGCAACCTTAGTTGTTAATTTGTACTTTCAATCTTCAAGTTTCTTAAACAATAATATCAATAAATAAAATAAAATCTTAGAATTAAGTACTCACAAAATTTCTTACAACGATGATTATTTTTGGAGGCTAGAATTCCAACATTCAAGGGATTCAAAACGAGACCATCAAACTTCGGAAAGAAATTTAAGAATGTTCAGCATTCTTGAATCATTTTTCCGGAACTAGTTCTTGAAACTTCAGTGAATTTCCAACGAATTTTGAAGATATTTCTAAAATTCTTGTAGAAATTCGTTCACCTACAAGCTCCTTTCAACAAATTTTAAGAATTGAGATCGGCATTTTTTAGAACGATGTGTGTTTTTGAAGGTTACAATTGAATATCAACATTCAAGGGATTCAAAACGAGCATTTTCAGCATTCTTGGGCCGTATGAATAAAAAGAGTTTACTTTACTTTCCCGTGCTTTTCTTACGGGAAAAGTAAAGTAAACGCTTTTATTCATACGACCTCTTGAATAAATTTTCCGACACCAGTTTTTGAAACTTTAGTGAATTCCGGAAGAATTACGAAGATAGAGAAATTCACTAACCTGCAAGCTTCGCATAGCTGCCCGCATCCAACCTCTTCTTGATGATCTCCATCGATTATTCTCCAGTCCAGGCTTAGTACCGGCAATATGACACTGTTCACTTTTTGTATTTAAAAACTAAGAATTAATTATCAATAATAAGAAAGGGAAATACTTCTTAAACCCGTCGATCAAGAGAAATTCTGAGCTATTCAAAACACAAGCGGTCTCGCGACACACCAACTGCAGAGTGACAGCAGCGATTGCAGCTCCAAGGGGTGCTATGATTTTCATCCAAAATTAAGTTAAAAGCACTCAACCATTCACTACACGGAGAGAACAAGATGGTTGAGTACTTTTAACTTAGAATTGAGTTTTTTGGACTTCTCATCGCAGTGTGAATATTTTTATGCGATTGATGTCATATTCAGACTGCACGTGCATAACATGCTATAATAATTTTTTTTATTATAATAAAACCCATCAAGCTAATTTTTATGATTTTTTTAGTAGGGTAACCTTATAAAATGATATAACTGTATAAAATGAGCGTAGTATAAGATTGATATTTTTTCTCAATTATTTGTTTCGTATTTATTTTTATATTTGTAAAGTATTGGTGATTAGATTGTAAATGTATAATTCAAAATTTACATTTTCTGTAATAGCCGATTTTCCCATCGGCTAATATAGCTATTTCCAACGAATAAATATTACCAATAAATATCAAACAGAAAAATAACTTTAATTTGAGTAAATTTGTTATTACTCACGAGTTGGGTGAATTTTAACCAACGTAAACTTTTCGATTCACCCAATTGAATACCTCAAGTGACAGAACCCAACGTTGAGTTTTTTTAAACTTAATTTTGGGTACTTTTTTCTTACCGTGTGGTGAATTCTTTTCGCGCCGTGTCTGTCAATGACATATGCCAAGACATGAGAAAAGGTTTGCGCAGCGGCCTCAACGTCGTCATGATCGAGAATGTTCTCCCAGTCCATGTTTGACAACACATCTACAATGCTTCGATGGTCGACCTTTCGAAAATCATAACAACTAACAATTATTAGCTAGATAGGTTTCAATTTTACACGTTGTAGTTTCATTTTTATACCTGTGATCTTGATATTTTAACCTATGGGATGAGTACTTAAGGGGGTTAGGTTTTTGATAAGTCTTTAGTGGGAATGACACTGATGAAGACAGCACATTGTAGTCGAAATACGTTTCTGTCATGCGCTATGTAGAAGTTTGCTGTCTTTGGCAACAATGTACGACGTAAAACTTTACGAAAAGTTGCCCAATACATAAAAGCTGAACATCTTCAAACAACTGAAATGTACGAAATTATATAAAATTTGCCTGAAATTCACGTTTTAAGTATTACATTTTGAACATTTTTAGCCATTTTTCCTCGATCGGTACTGATCAATCCAATGTTTTCTAGATCAATGAATGCTATGGTATTATTTTTAGAGTACTGAAAAATATATATACTGATGAAACTACATAATTTTATCAATAGATTTTCTAAAAAATTACCCAAGTGAAAGCAAAATGTCACCAAATATTCAAAATGTAAACCAAATACACGTTGATCACTCAAAATATTTCAGAGTTCTGTTCTGATTTATTTGAGATTTTGGATTTGACTCAAACAGTATATTTTACAGCAAAAAATTCTATTGCTTTTGATAGTAAAAAAAAATGCTGCTCAGAGATGAACCAGCCTGTGGCTGAAAATCTACTAAATAAAGAGAAAAAAAGGCATAATGTTGATCAAACTTGAGATTTCAATTGAGAAACCTATGTAGAACAACGTTTTTCAAGACCACGAATTGATTGAACTTCTATGCAAAAAGTTATCAACTATTTACTGTTGGCCTACTGCATCACGCATACCTACAAGCCTGTGTATGAGATTATAGGTATGCGCGACGCACTTGGCCTGAAGTAAAAAGCTAATAATATATAGCGGAAATGTCTAATCGAGCGGCAAAGCTGTTCTGCATAGTTTTTCCAATCTTAATCTTACACCCAACCGGAGGATTTGAAATTCGCTTACAATTAAGTGGTTGAGTGCAGAAGGTCAAGGCAAGAGCTGGATTACATGCATTCAAGGTTCAAACTTCCCAAACCGCGATGAACGCCAGCAAACCAACAATCAATACGAAACTATTGATTTGAAATTGGCTCACTACTTGACTAGCCTATTGGTCCCAAGAAAACCGATTAAGGTACCCCATTCTAGTTGAAATTCTAGTACTACATTATGTTTGTTTTGATTCTCTATGAAAGTTTGACAAATAAAATGAGGGGTACGTGGATTTTCCTATATTTCGAGGGGTGCATCGATTAGCTAGGGACCGAAGATAGTACCAGAGCTGAGCCAAAAAGTTGAGCACGTTTCTTCAGGACCTACTAGTCTTAGAGTTACCTCTATGAGCAAACTGTTGCCAAAACCCGCGCAAGGAAGCTCTACACGGAAATGTTGACCAGATACAGTTGCTGTGTGCTGGATGCTGAAACATACGTCAAAGCTGACTTCCAACAAATAGGGTGGAGCGCTACTTCGTAATCACCTATTTCCGTACTATCGATCAGAAAAGATAAATAATATCAATGATTTCACCGTGCATAAATCAATAATAGGTTTGTTTCTATGCGTTAGTTGATTAGCTACAACCTAAATCCTATTAGAGCGAATTGTATGAATATTTACGCTCATTGTTCTCAAAACAAAAGAAGCGCTCCTAACGAAACCTCTTTTTCTACGTTTATTCGTAGCTTTGCTCTAATCCACGTTGCCATCACTGTAGCACCTAGCTCGTAATCCTATGCAGCTAACTGTGGAGGCAAATTCTGATCATTCGACAGAGCCTCCGCAGCAGGCATGGAAAATAATTTACATTCAATTCGTTCATTCATTGACTATATACTTCTAACTTTTTTCATCAACAGATTTCCGTAAAATGACGTATGAAACTTCTGTAGGTTTTGGTAATAGTTAAAACTTATGTTAAAACCTCAAATCTGTATCTCTTAACCAGAGCGGGCTGAACTTTTCAATATTGTTCAGTGAATGTAATTTACATTCACTGAAAAACAATGGTGTGTTCTGTTCGCTCTGGTTCATCATACATACTAAGGCTTGCACTCGAAAAAAATGCACCATTTTAATCCGTGGGTAAAAATTGATGAAAATCTGGGTGTAACTAGTTTGGAGTGAATTGTTTACATGTGCAAAATTTCATAAGAATCGGTTCAGTGGTTATTGAGATGTCATCGAAACAAGAAGAAAATCACCGGAGAATTTTGCGCGCCGTCATGGAAAATCCGACTGCGACCATGAGATGGATCGGAAGACAACTGGGAATCACCCATACAACTGTGTCACGAGTGGTAAAATCACGGCTCTGAAGGCAAAGTGTTCCACCTGGTTCGTTCAGCAAACAATGAAACGAGCTGGGCTTCGTGCATTCAAGGTCCGGAAGGCACCGAACCGGCGTGATCAACAAAACACGGCGGCCAAATCCCGCGCAAGGAAGCTGTATCGAGCGTGGTTAACGAAACCGATGTGTGTGGTTATGGATGACGAAACCTACATCAAGGCAGACGCAAAGCAGATACCGGGGCTGGAGTTCTACGTTGCCAAATCACGGTTTTATGTTTCGGAAGACATAAGGAAGAAGAAAGTGGATATATTCGCCAAAAAATACTTGCTCTGGCAGGCCATATGCCAATGCGGTAAACTGAGTAAACCGTACATCACAATGGGTACCATCAACAGCGAAATTCACCGCACCGTGTGCCTCCAGAAGCGTCTTTTACCCTTCCTGCGGTCCCACGGAGGCGAGACATTATTTTGGCCGGACCTGGCATCATGCCATTACGCGCGATCGATGTTGGATTGGTACAGAGACAATAACGTTGTTTTTGTACCAAAAACCGCCAACCCCTCAAATTCACTAGAGATTCGTCCGGTGGAAAGATTTTGAGCCATAATGAAGGCCAAAGTTCAAGGTGTTTAAGAACGAGCTGGAGTTGAAGAAAGAATGGATGAAAGTGACCAAAAAGGTCGGCTCTACCATTGCACAAAATGTAATGAGGGTTCTTAAGGGAAAGGTTAACACTCCGAATACGGTGGGTGAAAAACTTTACGCCGACTACGAAGCCTCCGAAAAACGTGTAACGGCAAGTTTGCAATGGCACAACTTAGCCATTTCTTAATGAATTTCAAAAATTGTGGTACCTTTAGAATTCCTAGGGTTTCTAGATGATTTTGATTGCAAAAAACTTGAAAATAGAGTCGTCTACTTTTTTAAAAAGCGAAAAGAGTTGTAACACGTTTTTTTGAAAGGTGTGTTTGTAGGGTTTTGCAAGTGGCGGAAGATCTGTAATTTAGATTAATGGGCACAAATGTTCACAATTAGCCAGAAAACAGTCATGGTTCCTATATATGGATCCTGGAGACAACGGAACGGTCCTCGAAAAATTCGGAACATCCGTAAAAATGGTCAATCCATGATCCTGATCCTAAAGCTCTGCGGTATTTTTTTAAACATTAGGAACTGTGATACAAAAAAATATTTGGGGTAGTGACATTAACATGTACCTGGATGGCCATGGGACTGTCCTCTGGAACATCCGTAAAAGTGGACTATCTATGAAACTGATCCTAGAGCTCCGTGTTTCTTTTTAACATTAGGATCTGTGATATAAGAATGAATTTGGGTCATGGACCAAGATGGAAGATCCGGAACATCCGTAAAAGTGGTAAATCCACAATCCTGATCCTAGAGCTCCGCGTTTTTTTATAAACATTAGGAATTGTGATGATAGAAATAATTTGGGGTTGTGACATAAACATGAACCTTGATGGGTATGGGACCGTCCTCCGAAAGATCCGGAACATTCGTGAAAGTGGAAAATTCACGAAACTGATCTTAGAGGTCCGTGGTTTTCTTGAAAACGTTAGGAACTGCGATATTAGAATGAATTTGGGATCGTGACATAAACATGGACCCAGATGGCCATCGGACCGTCCTTTGCAAGATCCGAAAATTCCGTAAAAGTGGTCATTGTATGAAACTGACCCTAGAGCTCCACAGTTTTTTCGAAATCACTTGGAGCTGTCATATATAAATTAATTTGCGGTCGTGACATAAACATGTACCTAGAAGGCCATGGAATCATCCTCCGCAAGATCTAGAACATCTGTAAAAATGGTCAATCCTCGAAACTGATCCTAGAGTTCTACGATTTTTTCGAAAGCATGTGGAACTGCGATATAAGAAATATTTTGTATATCGTAGTTTTCTTGAAAACGTTAGGAACTGCGATATTAGAATGACTTGGGGATCGTGACATAAACATGGACCCAGATGGCCATCGGAACGTCCTCCGCAAGATCCGAAAATTCCGTAAAAGTGGTCTTTGTATGGAACTGATCCTAGAGCTCCACGGTTTTTTCGAAATCACTTGGAACTGTCATATATAAATGAATTTGCGGTCGTGACATAAACATGTACCTAGAAGGCCATGGGACCATCCTCCGCAAGATCTAGAACATCTTTAAAAATGGTCAATCCTTGACCAATTTTTGCAAT